>NW_017616542.1:2420000-2570000 GCF_001879475.1 Ipomoea nil
AAAGAGATTCAAGATAACATAATAGAATATAGAATTGAAAGCTTAAAAAAGGAGAGTTACCCAATCTTAAATCAATGTGAGTAGTCCTTCTAGAATTGTTGATCAATGAGTATAGATCTAAGAGAGAAATGTAATCTACCCTAAGAACCCTAACTAAGAGTGCTATGATCTAATTTTTAAAGAGGAAAAAATGATAAATGATGAAGTTATCCCGCAACTAGCCATTTAAATAGGTTAAATTCTATAATTTCCGCGCTGGGCCTTCCCACGCACGTGGGACAAATGCATGGGACTTTTTGCTTCGCTCCACGCACGTTGGACGGATGCATGGAACTTTCTGTTGGGACTTTGCCCTGCTTGTCTTCAGAAAAATTGTAGCCCTTGAAGTTGACGAACCATAGCCACTTGAATCACCTCATTTGGACACTCCTAACTCAAGATATGCTCCAACTACCGAACTGTCGCGCAGAATGTCCTGTAAATGACAATGTTTTGCTATTTCCTACAAAGGCAATCACAATTAGTCCTTGCTCCTATCTTTTATCAAAGTAAGCCATTCAAAGCATGTATTAGGCTCAAAGGACTCCAATTATAGCACAATATGACTCCTAAACACCACACAAGATGTAGCATTTTTGGCACTTATCACAGTTTTCACACTTTATTCTTGCTCGTCCTCGAGCGAGGTTTCAATTCAACTCAAGTAAAGATAAGGGACAAAGATACTTTATGCAAATTCAATCAATCAAATGGTTAATCAAGAAAGTGTGTGAGACAACAGAGGGGGTGAAAACTCTCATGCTATCAAACAAGTGTGTTAATCATGTGCCATACTTTGCAACTCAAGGAAGATACAATGTAGCAAAAACCCCTAGCAATATGATAAAATTAAGCTCAAGGGAATACACTCTCCACACCGATTCAAGCATGCAAAAATTTTGAATTTGCCCCCTATTTTCAAAGGGCCTTCAAGTGATTGTAGTATATTTTCAAACAAATAATTACTTGGAGTACGAGTTATCGATCCACAGGGAAGTGGGGTATTAAACACCAATCACTAATTTATTCACGAGAAGCTAATCCTAATGATTATGATGGAAGAGAGCAAATAATTAAATAAAGTAAAGCAATGATTCAGGGTTTTGAAAACAATATAGAGAGATTGAGATTCCTGGAATTTATGTGTTTAGTCCCCTAGTGCCTAACCTAATGTAATATTCAATCTGGGTTTAAACGAGTGTGAGAATGCAAGATGGTATAGAGCTACTCCCGTAGTCACTAACACTAGTGAATATCCACTCCCGTGGTATACACACACAATAAGAACAAAAAAACAAGCATTTATTAATAATCTCTAATCACTACCATTTCTCGATGCGCAATAATCAAGAATTAAACTCCCTAACAAATATGCACTTTCTCAAGGTGCAAAAGTTAAGTGCAATTATGCGAACTCTCAATTATGCCTAACTCCCGTTATGACATAAACAAAGTAATGAAACAAGTAATTCCGGCCCTGAACTACTCGCAACGACAATAATAAACACAATCGCAACACAAGTTTAAAACTCAAATAATAATAAATTAAAGAATTTGAGAGCATAGACACATAGGTTCATAAAACACTTTTTACCCAAGAATCCCTAATAGAATTTAGTCACACATGGCTAAATTATACATAGATAAAGATAATAAAGAAAATACAAGTTATCAAAATAAGTAGAAGATTGAACCAGACAATTTTTCCAAATCTCCCTAGCTTTTTTCAAGCTTCCCAAGACAAATTGTGACCTTTGATTTCTCTCATTCTTGTATCCAAAGATCTTTAAATTTTTATTAGGGTTAAACCAAAACGGAATTTTACAGCGGGAATCAAACCGGGACGAAATAGGAATTTTCTTTATTTTCTTTTGGAAATTGTCGTCTTCTAATTTAAATTTGGAAAATGAAATGCAGCCCCTTTAATTTAGCTTTGGAAATTGAAATCTGTTGTATTGCAGGTTAGTTGGCCTTAGCCTCCTTGAGTTTGGTGAACGCGTGAAGAACAAAAGCAAAGGAAAGGAGTAGAGATATATGTGAGATGAATGTTTATTCTCATTAGCCTCAATCTTTTGTTACACGAGTACAAAATATAAAGGACTCAATGTAATAAATACAATAAATGTATATAACTGTTACATCTGTTGCATTCCGTTACAAATATAAATGTCTATAAATAGTGGTTTTATAACACTCCCCTTGGACATTATTTTGCCATAATCATGCCTCGTTAAAAACTTGCTAGGAAAACCATGTGGGAAAAACCTAGACAAGAAAAGAGTACAATAAAATATATATTCATGCCTCATTAAAAACTTCACTAGGAAAACCACGTGGGAAAAAACCTAGTTGAAGAAAAGAGTACATGATATATGTAAAAACATATATTGTATTGGTCGCCTCATTAAAAACCTTAACTTAAGAAAACCCTGTGGGAAAAACTTAGTTAAGGGAAAAAGAGTACAACCTTAAGCCTTCCGGGCGCAAACTGCATAATCTTCAGGATTCTGGGGTTTGTCCATTTAAGCACTTATTTTGCAATATTTTCCCATTTACATCATTAATATCATACTCATGCCTCATTAAAAACCACACTAGAAAACCCAATGGGAGAAAACTAGTGAGGAAAAGAGTACATGATATTTATGTATTTATGTGTTGCAAATAATGCGCAACTGTTAGTCTTTTATGACTTAATCTTTAGGATTTTACGTTCAATCTTCCGGATTGATTCAAGTAAATGTACTTCCTGTTGTGTTGCAAATAGTCCGCAACTGTTAGTCTTTTATGACTTAATCTTCAGGATTTAACGTTCAATCTTTCGGATTGATTCGAGTAAATGTACTTCCCATCTCCCCCTGAAGATAACAATCTTCAAGTTCTACATATAATTCAAAATTTGAAGGGATGGATTGGACAAATCTTCTGGATTGTCACTAGAGTAGTGTACAATAATCTTATGGCTCTTCTAGAGCTCATATAACATTTGTGCAACACAAGTGTTATTGTCCTCATTTTGAAAATTTAGAGAAATTCATTGTATAACCAGTTTGGACTTGGCATTGCAGGGATCAAACAAAACAGCCAGTACCCAAGTAGCCTATTAAAACCGTATCATGGTTTCTTACATAAATGTCATGTCTTTGTATCTCGAAGATATCAGAGGATATGTTAATCATTATTCAAGTACTTCATGTGTAGGGGGAGTACTAGATTTTGCTAGCAATTTCATCGCAAATATGTTGCGATTATAGAACTTCTGGTTCTATAATGGTGCTCCAACGATAATGAAGTAAGGGACTTCGAGTCCAAAAAGGTTCCTTATCTGCTTCAAGAGATTATTAGGAAACCTTTAGATTGATAAAAACATGACACTTAAAAGCATATAGACATATGAAAAAGCATTTTTAGATGTAGGCTGACTGGTGTATATAAAAAAAAATTTCAAAGAAAAACTCGATCTTCAAGTCGAGATAATACTTAATAGCTTTCACAAGCTTTTTATTTCAAAAATCTCAGTCTTTAAACATGAACTGACATCATCAAGCTCTTTATATATTTCATTGATGTTTACACCATCAATCTTGACTGAGATAATAAATAATAAATAAGTTCATTATCAACCCTTTATCGAGCACACAATGGTACATATTATTCCTTCAATGAGGATATTAACTCCATTCGCAACCCTTTAAAGAGTAAATAATGACACATAATAATACTTAAAAATCCTCATTTCGAGAATTATGAATCCATCAGGGATTTCTCAAGATTAATTTAACTGCATATCTAAATTTATTGTTCTGCCAATTGTATTATGTAGCGGAACTTAATGCCATTTACCGTGGGAGAGTATATTTGATTAAAAAGGGTCTCTGCGTGAACCCATAGGCTACAAACTCGCTTTATCACCTCATTATTCTTATTTCTCTTTCATGCACACACCCATTTGTAACCTTCAGGGTTAACGCTCAAATGGTGTATTGTTATAAAGAGAATTTATTCATTGTAGCGAGTCGAGCTATGCCTTAATTGCTCTTTTATATATTAAATAGTCATGACACTTCCGGTGCCTAACTCTGGATCCAGATTATCATATAACGAGCAATTTGTAATGGCAATTGTGTTGTCGACAACTATAACATTTTTTGTAAAACTCCCATATTTGTAAACGTAATGGCAATTTCTAAAACAACCAGATTCTAATCATTTCCCAAAGATATTTTGATCAGGTCGTTCCGCATCCCTAGTATTACGTTTGTTTGGTGCACCTATAAGACTTACCAGGGTTTTTCGTCATCTGGACGAACGTCTGCAGGACATAATTATTCAAGCTATTTCAAGAATGACAATATTTCTTTACTAGATCTAGTATTATGATCCATATCTCTTTCACCGATAGATCTCCTACACTTCTGGCGTCAAGGAGTATCGATAGATATATTTGGTCCAAGGATATAGGACCTAGTCACTTCTTTTATGATCAATAGATGTATTTGCCAGATTATTTGCTAAAATCGCAAATAGATTATCTTTTGAACTTCCAGTTCAATCTAACTAGTACATGGATTTAAATAATGAAGATGTTTTTATTCTTATGAAATTTCTTGGCATTCCAAAAAGCTACAGAGTTGTATATTATCTCCCCCTAATGCCGAGAAACAATCTTCATTAGGAATGCAGTCAACGTACCCAATTATATATATTCATCCCCTATCATGGGCTTTCAGTATATAATCAATAGACGGAGGTTTCTTTGATAGCCCTTTTAGAGGTACGTTGTGGTGGTGATATAAAATAGACTGCGCAAATAAAATAACGCAGATAGGGAAATGTTACTTCTGAAACCACGTACTAGGTGAAAAATGGGGTATATCAATCCTTGAGGGATTGATTTGTGATATGCATTGAGTTAGACTTTGGGTAAAAAGAATTTGACTTATAGTAACGTCATAGCAATCCTTCAGGGATTGATGGGATAGGTGGACCATTTTCGGTCAAGAATTTATCGTCAAGGTTCATCCTAAAGGGTGACTCATAGAATTAAAGTCCTTAATATACCTTCTGGGCAAATAAATATACAAAATAATGAGGGCTATAAATTTAAATATCATATGCCCAAATCTCATGTCAAAGAGTTTCTATAGCAGAAACTAGCATTGTAAACAAGTCATAGCCTTTAACTATTATCACATGCAAGCTAAGGTTTAGCAACGACAGGTGCAACCTAACCATATTCATGCTATTGCCTCACTTATAAGTTGTGTGATGAATTTAAATAGCTATGACCTATAGCAAATCATAAATTGCCAACAAGATAAATAACAAAATCTCTTATGTGAACATAATCAAGAGATTATATGCTAAATGTTGTCAATTAAAGAGAAGCACATGCAACATGTGATATAATTGTCCCTTATGTCTTGGACACCAAACTCTCCATTGAGTCATGCACATCCATTAAATAAAGAATATCATGTTTGGTACACACAAGGTATGACATGACAAGAGATATTGTTTATTAATTCATAAATTAGAAAAATGAGAGAAGTACCGTTCGCCGAAGAATAATGAGCACATGTTCGCTGCCGGGCCCATTCCACTACTGGAAATTATTGAATTTCTGATAGTGTTTATTCCTATTTCGGGGAGTCAAAACCAGTACTTTTCCAAGAAAGCTCTCATTTTATCTCATAGTTTCATACAAGCATGAAAACATCACAAAATAGCAAGATATACAAGCTGAAAAAGGCAAAAATTTTCAAAATTTTGACCTGGATTGCTGAATTTTCTGGGAATAAATGGTAACACATTTTGGCACAAAATTTTTCAGATATGTAGTTCATCAAGTCTGGAACGTACACAAAACTTTTCATGGCAATCCAAGGTCTAAAAGTATTTTTCCTGAAATTTTTCCCAACATTGCTCCAGGCAGAAAAATAATTGGCAGCACACTGCCAAAACTTTACAAATTTTTCTGGAATAACGAAAGCATATTTTTAACAAAATCTTTTTACAGACATCAAATATCACGAGTCTAGGTTCTCCAGAAAAAATTCCATGCCAAAAGGAGTTCAAGAAGTATTTTTCACTAATTTAATTTTCAAACTGCGCCGGTCAGAATTTTCAAGCAGTGATTACTATGTGTAAAAAAAAATCACAACTTGTTTGCTTCAGGCAAACCAACATGATGTGAGTCAATTTTGACTTTCGGAGAGTAGCATATAGCATTAGAAATAGAAGTTGCAAACTTCATTCATAAGTCATTAGTCACTTTAAAGATCAATCCACATTCAGGGTCTTCTAGACCTTATAAAAAAAATAGCCCAATGACCAAACACTTAGCATAATTTTGTCATGTACTACTACTGGAGTACAATATGACCATCATAGATGACAATGAGACCCGCGTACACCAAATATCCTTCCGGGATTGATTTAGGGTTTATAGATCCTTTTAGATCAAATATTCATAACCGATGGTTTAAACCAAAAGGTGTCAAAAAAAATATTAGTGCTCTAAGTGTTTACCTTCTGGGCAAAACTATATTGAAAATAGGCACTATTATTTTGTTTTGATAATCAGATTTGAGATATTCAAGATTCAAGACTCATGCCATATAATTTTATGATAAAAATTAGCACCATCAATATGCATGAATTTGGACAAATAATCATGGACTTCCAAATCAGAATTAAGTCAATTTGACATTAGTCATAGAAATTGTCCTAGTGCTATTATCATATAATTAGTGCTATGAATTCACCTTCTGAGCAATGCTATGTTTAAGATTTAAGATATGGCCTATAGCAAATAATTGGTATCATCAAAGGCAAACCGATAAATGCTCTTTTGTGATTACTCATTTTGAGCAATCTGTGATACAATTATCAACAAAAATAATCACTCTTATTTTAATCATGCCACCAAGACAATTTTAATCTCCAATTTACTTGCGCATCAACTGTCACAGAAATATATGCTGCATGCATAAATTACATAATATTGCATTTGCTTGCATACATGATTAAGATAGTGGATGCCATCCAAAATCCAAAGTTACAGAACATACATGTATTGCACAAAAACAAAGATTGAAAATTCATATTCCAAACTTTGCATACATATATACAAATGATTCACGCACATATGCAATTTCATATCTATTAACGCAGCATATATAGTAATGTCACGAATGACAAATCTTACGTTTCCACAAACATTTTGTAATCAATATTTAAATATTAGGGAAACATACCGTTCACCGATGATATAGAGTGGCACATAAAATGTCGATAGAGATCTGGCCATTTGGTTCTGTGCCCCTTCTTAGCACTCAACAGATTTCTTTGTTGTCTGGCTCATGTCACTTTCCCTCCAGTCACATTTTTAGTTTATATTACCTTCGTCAAATTGGTTAGAAACAACAAAAGGAGCCATAGCCAAGTTTCCCAACAGTTAGGGAATTAGAGTTTAGAAGTGGTATCACAACTCACAGAAGCATCACTATGAGCAGAAGGCAAAACATTTATGTGACCACTTAAATGCGCAGGAAAAACATCACTTGCATTATTAATTTTAGCAGCAAAATTACTAAGTATTGGTGCTGTGGTTCGAGTACTTTTGCCAGAATTATGGCCTCGGAAACAGCCATATGAACAGCAGAATTCCCAGCCACATTACCAACATTTACAGCACGTTTGGTTCACGGAATGAATTTTGAGGTAATAGGAATGTTATTCCATAAGGAATGGAATAGGCAAGGAATAGAATAGGAATTGTATTCTATTGTTTGGTTCGCGAAAGGAATAGACTTTAGGAATTATATTACCGTGTTTGGTTGGTTTAAGGAATAGAAATGAAATATGTTTTAAAAGACAAAAATACCCTTATAAAAATATGTGGTGGTGTCGATGGTGGCGGTGTTGCTGGTGGTGGTAGTGGCGGCGGCGACGGCGGTGGTGGTGGTAGCAGCAGTGGTGTCGGTGCTATTGGTGGTGGTGGTGGTGGCGGCGGCAGTGGTGGTAGCGGCGGGTGGTGGCGGTGCTGGTGTTGGTGGGGCTGGTAGCGGCGGCAATGCTGGTAGCGATGGTGGTGGTGGTGGTGGTGGTGGCGATGGTGGTGGTGGTGGTGGCGATGGTGGTGGTAGTGGTGGCGGCGACGGTATTGGTGGTGGTGGGGTGCTGGTGCTGGTGGCAATGGGGGTGGTGGGGTGGTGCTAGTGGTGGTGACGGGGGGTAAAATAGGAAGTAGAAATTTTAGGCTATTCCTGAGAACTCAGTAATAGCCTAATACCAGGGGGGGCCCTGGTAATAGCTATTACCTTATCTGGAGGAATAGGGTGTTACCGGGAATATTATTCCCGGTAATAGAAACGGTTACGAAACACATGAATAGGCCTATTACTGGGAATGCTATGCCATTCCCGGCCTATTCCGTGAACCAAACGGGCCATTAGTGGATTGAAAGCATTATTCTCAGCTGTAGAATTAACCAAAGAGACCATACCTTGAAGAGCAGATTACCACCAACATCTGTCGGCAGAGTATCCGCAACAGAGACACGACCACCATTCACGGTCGCGATCGATGCATCGGCGGAGACCAAGGCCATGGCCAGCCGTGCACTGTCTCTCGGGATTAGCCTCGATCGGTCGCCATGGTCGGAATTAGAGACGGAGATCTAGGGTTTGTGGAAAAAGGTCGCGGACGACGTCCGCACTACAGAAAGTAAGCGACGGTGATCTCCTGCCGGCAAAACGACTTCGGACGATCGCAATTGATCAGCTACCACCTCTGATTGCCCTTGCGAAGTCTCCATCGTCAGAACTATCTCCATAGCTGAGGACTGATTCGCGGTCGAAGGAATCGCAGCAGGTTGTCGATCGGCCAACTGATTTTGGTGATGATGCGGATTGGGGTTGGAGACGATTCCGGACAACGGCGAACCACCATCACCGGCCTGGAGCCTTCGGATCGCGTAAGAGGACAGCGTAACACCCCGACGGCGCGATTTGGAGTCGCGGGCGGTGGGAGGAGTCGCTTAGGAAGATGACCATGGTTCCGATCTATGTACGGAGTATTTCTTTGTTCGTCGGAACATTGGCCGCCTCGCGAACTGCCGAGGAAATGCATAATTGTTATACAATCGAATGCAACAAATTGTTGAACAAGATGAATCGGGTAGAGCAAAGCGCTGATAACGTGTTGTATTGCAGGTTAGTTGGCCTTAAGCCTCCTTGAGTTTGGTGAACGCGTGAAGAACAAAAGCAAAGGAAAGGAGTAGAGATATATGTGAGATGAATGTTTATTCTCATTAGCCTCAATCTTTAGTTACACGAGTACAGAATATAAAGGACTCAATGTAATAAATACAATAAATGTATATCACTGTTACATCTGTTACATTCCGTTACAAATATAAATGTCAGCGCCTTTTAATTTCAATTTGGAGAATGACTTCTAACTTTGGAAAGTTTGCCGCCTCTTTGTAACTCAGCCCACTTTTTATTATTTTGCATTCAGCGCGCGACTTCGACGCGTCGAAGTAAATAATGCAAATTTAATTGGTATTCTATCAAATCTCGACGCGTCGAGTCCCAGACTCGACACATCGAGTTTTCTGGCCTCTAAACTCGTTCTAAAACTTTCCTTACTCATAGAATTGACTTAAAATGATTTAAAAATACTAACAAACACGGTAAAACATTCAAAACAAGTGTGAATCATAATTAAATAATAAAATAAAAGATTATGCAATTAAATTACCACTACTATGAACTCAAGCCTAACAGATATAATTAAATGAATACTAGAAATATGCACAATTTGACTCACATCATCAAGCCGAGCCCACTAGTAGGAACGATGTGCACACCTCAACCAACATCCAACCTTATACCGCCAAAGCCCATACGCATAAAAGTAAGTGAGGGTGTGGAATGGGCATCTCCCAGCCAATTGGCTTAGACGACATCTCTTTTCTTCTTAACCCCCTAGGATCGTTACCGGGCGACCTGACTTCACATGGAACTCCATGATTTTTCGAATGTCGGTGCTATGGGTGCCCGGTTTCTAGCGGGGTGGCTCACCTCCACTCTCTCTTCTCATCTCCTAAGATAACGTCATTGGGACAACCAACTTCACGTAGAACTCTACGCTTTTTCGAAGACAGTGCAATGGATTTGCCCCAAATCCTAGCGAGACGGTTCACCTCGTTTCTTCTCTCAAGGAGTGGCCATTATTTTTGGTTTTTGCCTTTTTCTCTTTCTTCATTTCACACTTCAATCCCTCATGCCTTTTTCTCGGGGTCCGGGATTTACTCACAATACTCACCAAAGGCTCACCTTTTACCCCATGCCCTACCAAGATTTTGTTCATTTCCGGGCTTCGCTTACAATTATATTTCTAAAGTTGAGGGGTCCACACTCCCACTTCGAGAGATCCTTGGCTAAGGTCTAAGTAAAATAATAGGTGAATAACATGCAAGCATACAAAAGATATAAACTTATTTGGCTCTATGGAATTCCTCACTTGGTGTAAAGAGGTAACTTCCTAAGGATATCCCCCAAATTAAACATTTTTGGCACATCACCAACACACTTCCAAGATAGCATGAACAATGACGCACTCTCCATCAAGACACACAATCATCAATCATGAGCCTTTCAATCAAATGAATTTACAAACAATCAAGTACAAAATGCATCATTTCCAAACTTTAAAAGAAACATCATCCTCGATGTTACTTTAAGGACTAGGTGGAAAAAAGAGCACGGGTCAAGACATACTAATATGAAAGTCCCTTTCCACACTTTAGGATTGTTTCCACACTTTAGAAGTGTTTCCGGTACTTGGGGTGTAACACCCCGAAATTTTAAAACTTTTCAATCTTATAATATGAAAGCAATTCAATTAAATAAATCCCAAATGATGTATTCTAAACATAAGGTCTGGGGTGATATGCCACATCTGAGCTGAATTCGAATGCACAGACTATTCTAACTAACTATCCTTTAAACATTGTCATTACACCATCAAGGCGCGCAGGCCGAAAGGAAAGACTAACTATCTAAGTCGAGGTCCTCTAGCGCGCTCCGGTAGCTAATCATTTGTGCCTAAAAGCCAAATATATCTGTTCAGCGAATGATGCTGGTAACCCACTCCAACGCGTTGAAATACAATATAAGTATATATTTATATATAGATATACGAAAACCATTTTGAAGCAGGAAGGTATATACTTAGGAGACTCTAGCTTTAAAAACCAGGAATAGACTCGACAAATAGAAATAAGCATATTCAAAAGTTATAATCAAGCATATAAAGATACTAGCATATATCCTAGAGTTACAGATTCACTTCACATCATTCATATCATCATCTAATTCATATCTTATCACATAAGCACACTTTGGTGGCGCCACAGGACCAATCGCATGCCCATACATGAGGGTCAGCGCATATAGCGGTAACACGACCCCGCAACACCCTACCTCGTATCGCAACACGAAGGGGTCGATCACAACCGACCGATGAACCGCAGCTCATCATAATGTTTGATCGCAACCAAACAGTGGACCGCAGCCCAAAAGTGAACCTCTGACCGCAGCCAGGAATATGAACCGCAGCTCATGTAAAACGTTTGATCACAACCAAGCGGTGGACCGCAGCCCAAAGGTGTATTTCTGACCGCAGCCAGTTTCTGAACCGCAGCTCAGGTATAACCAATTTGATCGCAACCAAATTGGGGTATCATGCACACATAGCACATAGCAAGCACATGCAACCCATATTAACACATTGGGAAAGGGGAGAAAACGTATAATGAAACTTATGCGTGGTCATCCACATACTAGGAATAATCCTAAGGGGTTCATACTACTTTCGCCTAGGCCAACGGGATACCAATTCAACTAGCATGCGATACACAAGACTCTTTTATCCTACGAACGGTACCCGAAACATCAAACTAGACTCATGCACGATAAACGGAGTTCGTTGGGACACCACTAGGGTCGGGGAAACATCAAACGGGGGAAAACACCATCCCGAAGTGGGAAAACCAGCGGGCTTCCCCCCGCCGGCGGTGAGAAACCGGGCAGCGGGTGCCCTGCGGGCAATCGCCTGCCTGCCGGCTGCCCGCTGCCGGCGACTCCAGGGATCTTTCGTGGAACCCGAAACCATGTTTCGACACTTTTAAACACAAACGACGATACAACGTAGTCAAATAATGGATCAAAACCAAGAATCATATTGAACATATCCTAGCATGACTTCTAAACATAATTGACACCCGAACATGCGAAATCCCACCCAAATATATACTAAGAACATCACAATATAAAATTCCCCAATTTAACCTAGGGCTCTAATCCCATTCAAATCATCAAAATCATAGTTCATCGTTAATGTCAAGATTTATCAAGAACATCACACAATCTTCAAGATCCTCTTACCGTCATCAAGATCACCCATAAAATCATCTCATCAATCATCAAGATCATATCATAATTATCATAGAAGATTTCATCAAGACACAAGCATATAGAAGGAGCCAAAGAAGACGATTATAGCGAGGAAAATAGGTTTTGTTGAGACATGGGTTACCTCTTAGCCTTAATTAGATTCCTTGGCTATTAAGGCTCTTTTCTCTAAGATCTCTTCTTCTTGATTTCTCCTACGTTTGATGGTGGGAGATTCTTGGGAATTCTTGTGTGGTGATATTTATTATGGTGTGGGTTCTAGGTGCCTCCTATGCCCCTATTTATATATCTAAGAGTCCCAATTAGGGTCTAAATGGTATAGGTTTGCTAATTCTATTCCTTATAGGACTAAGGGTTGGTTTTAGGGATGAGGGTCCATGGACTATGGTGGACCCTTCTCAGTTAATTAATGGATATTAATTCTCTTTTTAGGGTAAGTGATTAAATAATTAGTTTGGGTTAGAGGTCGTAACACGTGGTGTTACACTCCCCCCCCCCCCCCCCCCCCCCTTACAAGAGGCTTCATCCCCGAAGCCGGTGCGTGGATCCATTCTTTCACCCTCGGGACGTCACGTGCTTTGGCCCCCTGGTTAGGAAATGTGGCCCCACATGTCGTTTGTTGATGGGGTAGAGTGGAACTTTGGTGCGGTGGTGTTTGGAAGGGTTTTGGGTCTACCTTGGTTTCCTGCTCCTAAGCTAGATGCCCCACGCGTGCCCAACATGGCCTCGATTGTTGCCACTCTTCGATTTAATGCACGCGTTGCGTGGATTAGGGATGAATCCTTCGTCCATGATTTGGTTTTTCCGGGTGAGCTGCGCGAGGATGCGCTCGTTGATGGATTCTTGATCTGGGCTCCCTAGATTTTCTCTTTCTTGTGTGGGGGCTGGTGGGTTAGGCTCGCTTTCCTCTTCCTGTTCCTCCTGTTTCCCTTGCCCTCTACACTCTTGCATTTCTCTTCTTAGCTTCTTGTTGGAGATGTCTAGTTGGTCCACCAATTCTCTACGTTCCTCCTCTGGTTTTAGACAAACCTCTTCAAGGGTGATGTATTGTCCCCCTTCGGTGTAGTAGATGTCGTTGCGGCGGAGGTTCAGGGCATTGAAAATCATCCCGCTTACGGGTTTGACCTCTGTGTGGCTTAAGTCCACCCCCTTTTTCTCCATGAGCCAACTTAGGATCATCCCGTAGGGTAGACTAAGTCGGTTACTTGTCTTGCAAAACTCCATGTGTTTTAGCATAAGGGCCGGTAGGTTGAACTTGATTTCGTGCTTTAAAAAGTAGGCAAAGGTACATTCCAGGCTTCCCACATCCTTGCTCTTGTTGTTTGTAGGCAACAAGCTATCAGTTACAATCATGACTAGTATCTTTTGTTCAGCGGTTAGCTATTTCCTGTTAGGCCGGGTGGCCGAGGTGAAGCCTTCTTCCTTTCCTAGTAGGTACCCAAGGTACTCCTTGTACCCCGTGCTTTGGGTACCGATCCATCCCTTCCGGTCATAATCTGACACGCCAGTGTTGGTCAGTTTTAAGAGTTTGGCCAAGCGGCCTTCGGAGAGTACGATCTCCTTGCCTCGGACTTTGGTGGTGATATCTAACTTGTCACCCCGTTTGACGGCAGTCAAGTGGCGATAGAATTCTTTCACCAACTCGGGGTACGTATCCCCTTTGATTGTGAGATAGGTATCCAAGAGCCCTTGGAACTTAAACATATATCGACCAACTGCGGAGAGAATTGGTCGGGTTCGAGGGCTTTACCTCCGATCACCGTGTAGTCGGAATTGTTCCACTCCGGGGTTTGAATACCAACGGGCTTTTTCGACACTGTGAGATCTTCCTAAGTGGTGTTTTTTGGGGTGATGTTTTTTCCGGCGAGGCTCCGGCGAGGCTCTGGCGGACTCCGGTGAAACTCCAGCAAAAACTCCGATGAGGTTTTTCCGGTGGCGAGGGGGGTGGCGCAGCTTGTCGTTCCGGGGTCGATGGTGAGGGCGCAAAGGCCTGGGCGGAGCAGGTGGCCGGTGCTGGCAGCGGGAGTTGGCCGGGCGAGCAGCGGGTTCGTCATGGCAGTGGGCTCGTCGCGGGTGGCCTCCGGGCGATGGCGGCGGCGAGTTTATCGCAGGTAGCTTCCGGGCGGCGGAGGTGGGCCGTGTGGGTGGTCGCCGGTGGTTTGCATTGTAACACCCCGAAATTTTTAAAACTTTTCAATCTTATAATGTGAAAGCAATTCTATTAATTAATCCCAAATGGAGTATTCTGAACATAAGGGTCTGGGTGTTATGCCACATTTGAGTTGGAGGACTCAGATGCACAGGCTACATTAACAAACTATCCTCAAACAATTGTCATTACATCATCAAGGCACGCAGGCCGAAAGGGAATCTAACTATCTAAACCTTGGGTCCTCTAGCGCGTTCCGGTAGCTAATCATCTGTGCCTGAAAGCCAAATATATCTGTTCAGCGAATGATGCTGGTAGCCTACTCTAACGCGTTAAAATCCAATATAGGTGAATATATATATATATATATATATATATATATATATATATAAATAGATATAGGAAAACCATTTTGAATCAGGAAGATATATACTTAGGGGACTCTAGCTTTAAAATCAGGAATAGACTCGACAAGTAGGGACAAACACATTTAACAGTCATAATCAAGCATGTAAAGGCATCATCATATATATTTATATCTAAAGTCACATGTCACTTTTCATGTCATTCATATCATCTTTCAATCAATATCTTTATCACACAAGCACACTTTGGTGGCGCCACGGGACCAATCGCATGCCCCAAACATGTGGGTTAGCGTATATAGCGCTAACACGGCCCCGCAACACCCTACCTCATACCGTAGCATGAAGGAATTGACCGCATCCAATTGTATAGACCGTCGATAGTTTCAACGACGGATCACAGCCCTACACACCGCAGACGCGCTCAGTCGGTGGACTGTGATCCTCTTTTGGGGACTGCGACCCTACAAACCGCTTGACGAGCTCAGTCGGTGGGTCGTAGCTGATCAAAGCCCTACACACCGCCTGAGGGACTCATTCGGTGGGCGATGATCTTTGGGGACTGCGACCCTACACACCACTGGCACATACACTCGGTGGATCTCAGCCGACCATAACCCTACACACTGCCTGACAACTCATTCGGTGGACTATGGCATTCCTCGGGTTAGTGGCCCTACACACCGCCTGGCGCGTCCAGTCGGTGGACCATAGCACACGAGGCCCATGTGGACCGCAGCCCTAGAAGTGAGTCACTAACCGCAGCCAGGAGAATGAACCGCAGCTCATGAGTAACCAGTTTGACCGCAGCCAAGATAACGAACCGTAGCTCGTGTATAACCAATTTGATCGCAACCAAATTGAGGTATCATGCTCATATAACACATAGTAACACATACTAGCACATTAGGAAGGGGGAAAGCTGTTATAGGACAGGATCGCGTCACAGGCCTACGAACAGGACTCGAGTGGCGAGCCAGAGGAACGGGGGAGTTTGATGATCTACCTATGGTTATAGGTAACAGGGAACTGGAGAGGACAATAGCTAGAAGGCACAAGGATGTAAAAACTGAAGCTTTTCTAGAGTGCTTCTTCTCCCAATCTTTCATTAAACTGAAAGCCAAATTATCATATATTTCAAAGATATCTTCTTCACATGCATGGCTGAACTTAAATACACAAATGAAAGGCTAAGCAGAACCTATCCTAAAAAATAGGAAAGAGAAACTAAAAGGAATGTTGCAGTAACGTTAACAATCAGAAAAAGTAGGAAATGTATATTGAAAATATCCCTAAGCTGCCATCTGTTTCTTCCTTCTTTGATAAGTCCTACCAACGAAAGTATCAATACCCCCTCCTTGCAAATCAAGCTTGTCCTCAAGCTTGTAGCCCAAAAATAATTCACGAAAATGAGGAACAGATTCCCAAGAGGAATCGTCCGGAGAAGCACCCTCCCATTGAACTAGAACTTCAAGCACCCCACGATTCAAGCGAGAGCGAATAATGTCTGCGGGCTGCAGCAATACTTTATCATCCTTCACCGAGGGAAGTACTGGAACATCCTGTGGGGGCTCCCCGACAAAGGCTTTGAGTAGGGACACATGAAAAACATCATGGATGTGAGAGTCCGGGGGAAGCTCCAGCTAATAGGCCACCTTACCAATCAACTTTTTAATACGAAATGGTCCAAAAAATTTAGGCGATAATTTATTGAACAACTGGCGACAAACGGATAGTTGACGGTACGGGTGAAGTCGCAGCCATACCCATTGGCCCACCTCGAAGTTGACCTCCCGATGGGTACGATTGTAGGAAGCTCGCATACGGGCCTGCGCCATTTGTAGACGGTCACGAACTTCGGCCAGAAACGAATCCCGCTTCTGGAAGTGAACATCCACGGCTTCGAGTTTAGAAACGCCTGGTTCATAGGACAAAACTATAGGGGGTTTCCTACCGTATACCACATGAAATGGAGTCGTCCCGATAGACGTGTGATACGAAGTGTTGTAACAATACTCTGCCCACGGCAACCACTCAACCCATTGACGAGGTTTGTCACCCACGAAGCAACTCAAATACGTCTCTATCGTCCAACTGGTTACTTCCGTCTGGCCATCGGATTGCGGGTGGTACGCGGTCGAGAAGGCCAACGTGGAACCATTGAGCCGGAATAATTCCTTCCAAAATGCGCAAGTAAAAGTCTTGTCTCGATCACTCACCATGGTTTCCGGGACACCGTGCAACTTGACGATGTTGGCAAAGAAAATATTGGCAACCATAATAGCCGTGAATGGATGCGAAATTGGGAGGAAATGAGCATATTTTGATAATCTGTTGACTACGACCAGTAAGGCCGTTTTCCCTTGTACTTTCGGTAATCCCTCCACAAAGTCGAGCGAAATATCGCTCCAAACCAGAGAGGGAATCGGCAATGGCTGCAAAAGGCCTGCCAGATGTAAGCTTTCCCACTTGTTGCGCTGGCACGTAGTACACAAGCGCACATACTCTCGGACAGAAGACTTCATCCCGCGCCAATAGAACTCGCGGGACACCCGGAACAAGGTCTTCTGGGCGCCCTTGTGCGTGGAATCATGAATACCTGAAAGAATAAAAGGGATAAAGTTAGAGGTCCGAAGAAGATAAACGCGGTCCTTATACCTGAGAACGCCGTCACGTAAAGACCAGCGGGTATCAGTGGTGTCGGCCTCAAGCCGACTAATTATGGACCTGCCCTTCGGGGGATCGTGCAATTCACGAGAAATGGAGTCCAATAATGAAGACCGAGGACTGGACAATGCAAATAAAATGGGCGAGTCCTCGTCATGGCGGGATAATGCGTCGGCGACTGTGTTCAACCGGCCGGCGCGAAATTCGACCTCAAAGTCATATCCCATCAACTTGCTAATCCAATGGTGTTGAGGAGATGTCATGAGCCGTTGTTGCAAAAGAAACTTGAGGCTGTAATGGTCCGTGCGAATTAAAAACTTACGACCCCATAAGTAGTGCCGCCAATGACACACTGCCTGAGCGAGACCAATTAATTCTCGTTCGTAGGCAGCAAGTTGATGATGTCGATGAGCAAGCTTGCGGCTAAAAAAGGCAATAGGGTGATTATGTTGGTGCAGAACCGCTCCAATACCCACACCCGACGTGTCGCACTCGACAATAAATAAAGCATTAAAGTCCGGAAGTTGCAGCACCGGGGCTGATGTTACGGCGGACTTGAGCTTAGCAAAGGCGCCATCCGCAACCGAATTCCAATTAAACGAGTGAGACTTCAACAATGATGTCAGGGGTGCCACTAACAAGCCAAAATCCTTAATAAATTTTCTGTAAAAACCTGCTAAACCCAAAAATCCACGCAAAGCGCGGGCCGACTGTGGCGTAGGCCAATCCAGAACATCTTTAATTTTAGCTGAATCCATAGAAACTCCATTAGCATCAATAATATGACCTAAACAAGAAACCTCAGATTCGCCGAAAACACATTTAGACTTTTTTAGAAGTAAATCATTATCGCGTAATAAAGTAAACACGGTTCGCAGATGGTGCAAATGTTCCGCCCACGTACGACTGTAGATAAGGATATCATCAAAAAAAAAACAAGAACAAATTTATAGAGTAAAGAACCAAAAACTTCGTTCATTAATGCCTGGAAGCCAAAAGGCATCACTAAGAACTCAAAGTGGTCGTGGTGCGTTCTAAATGCCGTTTTCTGGACGTCATCGGGGTGCATCCGAATTTGATGGTAACCGGAGCGTAGGTCCAGTTTGGTGAAGAAACGCGAGCCCTGCAGCTCGTCTAGAAGTTCGTCGATGACCGGAATAAGAAACTTGTCTTTTACGGTTTTGGCGTTCAGTTCCCTGTAATCAAAACAGAAACGCCAGGACTTGTCTTGTTTAAGAACTAGCAACACAGGTGAGGAATAGGGGGAACGACTCGGCCGGATAAGGCCAAGCACAAGCATGGAACGGCATTGCTTCTCAATTTCATCTTTCTGAGCCTGCGGGTAACGGTATGGGCGGACAGCCACCGAGTCCACTCCATTAGCAAGGATGATACGCTGATCGCAAGAACGAGCCAGTGGAAGAGACGTGGGTTCCTGAAATAAGTTAGAAAAATCCGTGAGAACATGTGCAAGAGCAGACGCGTTGGGTGGGCCGGTAGTGAGTGCCCGTAAGGCACGATGAGGCCGGACGCGTTTTCCACGCCAAGTGATGGAACGTCCAAGCACGGTGAAAGTCATGGTGAGCGCAGTAAAATCCCATAGAATCGCGCCCAGGGTACGTAGCCAGTTGGCACCCAGTACTAACTCAAAACCTGCTAATGGGATCACATATAAGCGAATGGAAAAATTCTGGTCATCTTTAGTAATGTGGGCATTTTCGCACATGCCGGAGCCCGGAATCTGTTCTCCATTCGCTACAGCGACCTGGAGTCCCACACACTCCGTGATGCGCAGGCCAAGTCGTGTCGAGGTACGCTCATTCACGAAGCTATTGGTACTGCCCGAGTCGATCAAAGCCGTGACTGGAACGTCCGCGAGAAACATCTGCACTTGCATAGTTTGGCCATGGTTAGTGCCTGTAATCGCGTGTAAAGAAATTTTTGGGTTGTCAGTACCCAGGTCGGAAGTAAAGGTTGAATCCATATCCTCAATGGTATCATCTAAAACCAAAAAGAAGAGTTGTTTGCAGCGATGTTCCGGAGACCATCGCTCGTCGCAATTGTAGCAGAGACCCCGAGAACGTCTGTGAATATACTCAGCCTGCGAAAGTCGTCGTTCAGGAGGAGGGGTCACGCTAGCTGTCCGGTTTGGTCCCGACTGTGTGCTGGTTGGCGAGGATGCGGCGCGACTGCCTGTCGAGCTGACAGCGATAGACGCTGGAGATGAAGTCGCGACGCTTGGTTGTGAATTGGCGATAAACGAGGATTGCCCTGGTCTCATAGATCCACCTGCAAAGGAAGTGCGGGTAGTGTTAGAATGGCGACGGGGAACTCCTGGCGTTTCACGCGGAGCACACGCCTGACGCCGACAGTAGGTTCTCGCCTAATTCATGGCGATATCAAGATTCGCCGGTCGGTGATTCTCAACGTCGATGCATAACCACTGGTCGAGGCCGGCAGTGTACAAATCCACTTCCTGATCGCGGCGAACTGTGGTGGAGCGCATGAGCATCGACTGAAATTCGTCGTTGTACTCTGCAACCAGCTTCCCGTCCTGATTGAGCTTGACCAATGAACCAAGAACGTTGCTGCGCAAACCGGGGCCGAAACGCATGAAACAGCGCTGCTTGAACTGCTGCCACGTCATGTCGGGCTCCTCGAGCTCCAGCCAAAAATGCCACATCTGAGCGACGCCCGTCAGGTGGAACGCAGCTGTGCTCACGAACTCTTGGGGTGGCGTGTTTTGGGCCTTGAAAAACTGTTCGCAATGATGCATCCAGCCAATAGGATCGTCTTTGCCATCATAGCGAGGAAATTCGAGGCGAGTAAACTTGGGCAGGGCGGTGGTGGCTTGAGTAGTCGTCGCGGAAGCTTGGGCAGCCTCGGGCCTTGCGGGGAGGGCGGTGCTGCTGGAAGCGGTGGCAGGAGCTTTCCCGGCTAGAAACTGACGGAACATTTGTCGAAGTTCATCTTGGTCAGCGCGCATGGTCTCGAACGATGCGAGTTGGCCAGCGCGCATGGTCTCGAGCGCTGCCTAGAGATTTTGGACATCCCCGTGAATCATCGTGAGTGAGTCAGCTGCCGAATGATCGCCCATGACGACGGGCTCTGATACCAAATTTGTTATAGGACAGGATCGCGTCACAGGCCTACGAACAGGACTCGAGTGGCGAGCCGGAGGAACGGGGGAGTTTGATGATCTACCTATGGTTATAGGTAAAAGGGAACTAGAGAGGACAATAGCTAGAAGGCATATGGATGTAAAAACTGAAGCTTTTCTAGAGTGCTTCTTCTCCCAATCTTTCATTAAACTGAAAGCCAAATTATCATATATTTCAAAGATATCTTCTTCACATGCATGACTGAACTTAAATACACAAATGAAAGGCTAAGCAGAACCTATCCTAGAAAATAGGAAAGAGAAACTAAAAGGAACGTTGCAGTAACGTTAACAATCAGAAAAAGTAGGAAATGTATATTGAAAATATCACTAAGCTGCCTTCTGTTTCTTCCTTCTTTGATAAGTCCTACCAACGAAAGTATCAAAAGCGTATAAATAAACTTATGCGTGATTATCCACATACTAAGAATAGTCCTAAGGGGTGCATACATCTTCCTCCTAGGCCAACGGGTTACCGATTCAACTAGCATGCAATATACGAGACTCTTTTATCCTACAAACGGTACCCGAAACATCAACTAGACTCATGCACAACAAACGGGGTCCGTTGGGACACCACGGGGGTTGGGGGAACATCAAACGGGGAAGCCGAAGTCCCAAAGTGGGCAAATTCCAGCGGGTGTCTGCCCGCCGGCTACCCGCTGCCGGTGGCGTTACTTCGGGCAGCGAGTAGGTGGCGGGTCCCCCTACCCCCACCTACCCCCCCACTGACTCTTTTCCAAAATATACGTCCCGGGATCCTCCGTGGAACCCGAAACCATGCTTAGACACTTTTAAACGCAATTGATGACACCACGTAGACAATTAACGGATCAAAAGCAAGAATCACATAGAACACATCCTATCATGGCTTCTAAACATAATCAACACTCGAACATGTGAATTCCGTCCCAAATATACCAAGAATATCCCAATACGAAATTCACGATTCAACCTAGGGCTCTAGTCATATTTAAATTACAAAATCATACTTTATCTTTAAAATCAAGATTTATCAAGAACATCACACAATTATCAAGATTCTCTTATCATCATCAAGATCATCAAGATTACACATAAAATCCCATCAATCATCAAGATCACATCATAATTATCATAGAAGATTTAACCAAGACACAAGCATATAGAAGGAGCCAAAGAAGAAGATTATAGCAAAGAAAATAGGTTTTGTTGAGACATGGGTTACCTCTTAGCCTTAGTTAATCCTCCCTTGGCTATTAAGGTTCTTCCCTAAAATTTCCATCCAATTGATCTCCCTAGGCTTGGTGTTGGGGAACCCCTTGGGAATATTTTTTTGTAATATAACTATGGTGGTAAGGGTTCTAATGCTTTCTAATCCCCTATTTATAGCATCAGGTAACCTAATCATAATCTGAATAGTAAAGACTTACTTTCTTCATTCCTAGTAGATAAATAGGGCTAGGATTCCTAATTAGAATCTGACTAGTAAAAGGTTTACTCTCTTTATTCCTAATAGGCTTAAGACTCTGGTTTAGGCAAGGGTCCACGATTCATGGTGGACCACATTAATTAATTAAAGGGAATTCTAACCGAATTAAATCCTTTTTAATTATTATTAACGGAATCAATTAAGTAATTATTCCGAGATTGAAGGCTGTAACACGGGGTTTTACACTCTCCCCCCTTACAAGAAGCTTCGTCCCGGAAGCTTAGAAATCATTTCGGGATAAAGAGCCCGAGTTAGTATAGTAGTACATAAGGAAAATATTATATGGGAGATATATACATGTACACATATAAATTTACTGGGTTTAAGCCTAACTTATTGTGCTAGCGAAATGCATCAAATAATAAGATTATGAATATGAAATTCATATTATGTTAATTTTATGGATGGATGATAACATAACATAGAAGTCTTACACACGGCACGTTCATTGTGTAATTAATTTATAATTATTTAACATATAGGATCACAAGTTGCACCGTTCATATAATTATTTATGTTCCTAATTAAGAGGCAAATACCACGTGGGTGCATATTCGGATTGCCACATAATTATGGGGAGATAATAGAATTAGGGTCTTTATTTTGCATACCGTGGATAATGGTGTGTAATCACATAACAAGTATTGGCGCTTATATACATATTGCTTCTAATTAATAACATGGCATATATGCATAGTGGGATGCCTTATAACATGCTTTGTATATATGCATGAATGCGTGTAAATGTGCGTTTTGACATAAACATGCGAGCTATGTGCATTACATATGAAAATATAAATTTCCACCTATAATTGGAGCATGCAATTCGCATACAAATATTCTTTAATAATTACGAGTAAAATAGCATAGGTTTTCAAATGCTAAAAGGTTTATCTTGAGAAATCTTGACAGAATTCGATCACACAATTACTTAGGAAAATTAGTTTTATTTCGGTGGTAAATAAATTTTAGGTAGGCATAAATCTTACCTCTAGAAGCCCAGAATACCTAAACAATTTAGAATTGAAGACCCTTGATTGCTAATTCCTAAATCAATTGGTGACCTGATTATGAGGCTAAGGTTTTTAATTACTTAGGAAAGGTAGGGGTGGTAACAGGAGGTCATGCGAGGGGGAAATGTAGAATTAGGGCTATCTCAGGATATGTGTATAGGAGGGTGATGTAATTTGTACGGAATGATATTTCAGGGCCAGGACATGCTAAGTGCAAACTCATAGATGCATATAAGATTATCATAGCTAGGGTAGATGTGTATGGTTTGGGGCTAGGGATATTATTGTATATAATATGACTGTAACAATTTATATGAATACGCATGAGTAAGGGAGGATGTTCTATAGGCTAACAAGTCTATATATACACGTATATAAGCATATAGGGACGTACCGTATATGACGCAACCATGGAAGATTTAGGTTTAGGCAAGGTGATTAGGGTTAGGGTGTAATAAAAATAATAATAATAATAATAATAATAATAATAATAATAATAATAATAATAATAATTATAATAATAATAATTTGCGTGTAAGTGTAGCATACAAATGTAATTGGGATTTACTAGCTACTTACTTTAGGATCGTGTGTGTGTGTGTGTGTGTGTGTGTATATATATATATATATATATATATATATATATATATATATATATATATATATATATATATATATATATATATAATAGAAGTTTAGGGGAACATATTCAGAGTAGTAGTGATATACTTATTTATGTATAAATGTTTGTTTAGGGGGTCCTTATCTTAGTGGTCAAGGGTTCTAAGCAAGGCATTGGAGGCTTGTGGTCTATTATGCAACACGGACCAAAGTCTAGGGGATAATTTTAAGATAGTTTGAGGACGCAATATAATAATTTTGCATTAGTTATTTAATATTATCTTATAATTAGTTATATATATATATATATATAATATATAATATATAATATTATATATATAATAAAGAATATATAAAACACCAATATATATATTAGCCTACGTACTAGTTTACATATGCATTCTAAATATATATATTACAAAACTTTATACGGCAAAATATAATATTACATATGCATGCATGAAATTAAAACAATTCAAAAATTTATGTTTGAATTATTCTTTCCTTTGTACAGGAGTGCGGATATCATGCGGAGGAGTGCTTCAACAGCAAAAGAATAGGAAAATTGATGGTGGAGATTTTTAGAGTTTATTTTTAGGACTAGTATAAATAGTGTAGGTTTTTTATTGTAAAATGTTCATTCTTCCCCTCTTGATTATTCTTTAAAGCTGTTATCAATGTCCATTCGTTGTTAATTTCTTTAGCTTGGTTTAGTGAATTGAAGCCCCAGAATTGATTATGCTGTAAGATTATTTATTTATTTTGGTATATAATTTTTATGCATTTCAGTATTAAATATTCTTCTAAGTTATTTGATATAATTATTTGCTATATTAGATAATGTTGTGCTAAAAATTATTCTAATATTCAGTAGCAACTGAGACTAATTATTGACGGCTTAGTGATAATTGGTTTCAGGAAGAATATTTTCCTAAATTAAATGCAACCGCTTGTGCTTGTGTTATTTAGATTGTCGGTTCTCCTAGTTCCTATTGCTACTATTAAATTAAATCTATAGCGCTTGTCTTAGGTTATTTAGTAGTTAGGGGTAATTAAACCGCGTGTGTAACACCCCTCCCCCCCCCCCCCCCCCAAACAAGCTAGATAAAATGCCTTAACACATGCAAATCATACAGCAAAACTAGCACAGAGGAAGATAAAACGAGAACTAGATAAAAGAAACCCACACGGGGTGTTACGCCACGTTTACCTAACACGGTAAACGCTACGGCGATCAATCTGCAAGTGTATACATCTATCCCAAAAGATCACAATCTAACGCTACAACGGCACACAGGCCACAAAACAAAGGTAAAGATACTAGACTACCGGCCACTAACATCGCGCTCGTCTAGACATCACCTGAAAGATACAAAGATAAACATTGGGACGACGCCTGGTCAGCGAATAATGCTGGTAACCCACCAATACATGTGAAATATCGTACATTGATAGATATAAGTTGTAAAGCCATTTTCGAAACGAAATACATAAATATATAAGTCAAAAACCAAGATCGACAGTCAACACCAGACTCATCACTCTCAAAGATAACACGGGAACACATCCCAAACCACGAAGGTTAACCACAACACAAAGGATAAAGACAAGACCGATGGCAACACATGCCCTTGTGACTACACACGTCACAAGAAAGAGAACTCACAACAACGGCTACACAAGCGCTCGTGACATCACCCATCACGAGTTGATATGCCTTCCTTATGCCCTGTTCCAACCTTATGGCTACCCCCAACCTTATATCTTCTTCCAACCATTACCTCCAGGACCCCTGTACAACCAAGTCCAACCTTATTCCCCCGGGACCGTCGTCACCCACCAACGACCACCAACGAGACCATCAATTCATAGTATACAAGGTACCGTACACGGCAACACATGCCCGGATAACACATGTTATCCCCCAAAAACGTGAACCTTACACAAAGGCCACAACTCCATAATCACGTCACGGCCACCACGAGGACCGCTGCAATACCTTGGTGACTAGTGTCCCATACCACTAATCGTGCAATCCAGGTAAAGCCACACACACACCACACCACAACAGGAATCAATCAACGGATCACAACGAAGATATGAAACATACTCAATCAAGGAACGGGTCACAGCCCAACAACATCAACGATGGATAACAAAAGTTATCATCAACCAAACGGAAGGTACAAACCACACACACGCTAGCATTTAGACAATAAACTAGCATGCTTAACAACGAAGAAACTCAAGATAGTTCCGAGGAACACACAACACACCTCTTGGTCCAACGAAACACAATGTTGAACACTTAGCACGATTCAAGACACCAAAGTCCTACATGGATACCTACCATACAGTTCTAGACATATGAAACATCAAGAAGACGCTCAAATAGTTCCACAAAGAACATCGGGAAGTCAAAAGACCAAATACCGAGTCAAACGAATCACGGGGAACAAATCCCGTCACAACACCAACCATGTACCCGTGGGTGGACCCACGGGTAGTGCCCCACCCGTGGTCCCGCCCGCGGGAACATCATCCCACAGGGCCATGTACCCGCGGGTAGGCCGGCGGATGGTGCCCCGCCCGCCGTTCCACCCGCGGGTACAATCCCGTACCACAACAAATCCCTTCGGGGATTTTCTTCTCCAAACTCAAATTCAAGTCCAAAACATACCAAATCTCACCAAACACAACAAAATGACTTGAACCATGGAAAATGCCAAGCAATGGCACAAAGGAACCCTAAACACAAGCTCTAGATATGCAATATCACAAGACAAATGCATAAACCCTCACATTTCATAGCAAAGCACAAGTAGAATCCAAGAAATCACATATAGGTAAGCAAAATAGGTTTTTTTAGAGCATAGGTTACCTCTTGTAGACCAAAAGACTTCACTTTACACCACAACAAGCTCCCCACAAGGCTTACTTTCCAAACCCACTTCAAGATTTAACCAAAAGATCATAAAGATCCTACCTTTAAGAAAAAGACAACTAAGATGAAACCAAAAACACAAGATGGACTTAGATCTTACCCTCCTAGATGCCCAAATAGGTGAAAGGTTGAATCTTGGTAGCAAATCTTGGAATCTTGACAAGGGTCTCAACTTAGCTTGGAGAATAAGCTACACTTCTTTTCTAGAGAGAAGGTAGAGCTAGTTTCTAGGAATTGTAAGGAATGAAATGAAGAAGTCTTCTAGGTTAGGTTACAATACTAACTCTTGGTGAAAAGTCAAGGATACCCTTACTAACCTTTAGAAAGTGTAAGGAACAAGGGAACTCCCCTCAAAGCTCAAGGTACAACACAACTTTAAGGTTGACTAGTCAAATACTAGTCCTTGAGTATTAAAAATCAGGATTTTAGGAATTAATTCCTCAAATAAAATAGGATTAATTACTCAATTAATCTATGGATTGAATGTGTATTTTTGGTGTGCCACAACGTGTGCTTTAGTTACCTACAACTAAGGGAAAATGGAAATGAAATAATTTCACGAAAAATATTCAATTGCATATTAATTACCTTTTGAATCAATGATCAGTGTTAAATTCCGGTGGTGGATCTTTACTAATCAAGGTTTTCTATTATAAGTGTTTTCAATATATTGTTTTCATTGCTTTATTCGTTTATTTACTTTGATTATCACTTTCATACCAAACCCCTCCCTTTCCTTTAATTTGAGCACATACGTTAAACTAGTTACTCCTCGTGGAATCGACCCTTACTCCCGCTACTACGTTTGTAAGGTTTTAATTTGGGAGACTACGACAGCTCGCTAAATTTTGGCGCCGTTTCCGGGGAGATTTTATTATTTATTTTGTGTTTATTTATTTGTTTTTGCTTTATCAAAAAAAATAATTTTCTTCTCTTTCATTACTTTTACCTAAATGCTGCAATATATATATATATATATATATATATATATATATATATATATATATATATATATATATATATATATATATATATATATTGCCTATAACTCGATCTGCTAATCAAAAAATTTTGTCGTACTATCGGAAATTGAAAGAACTATACGCAGGTGGAAGAAACAAGCTTTGAGAAAATTGGAGTTTAGTGATCTGGCTACCGATTCTACCAATTCTGATTTAGAAGAGGAACCGATTGCTCAAAATCGTACTTTAAAAGAGCTTGGAGCTCCAAATTTAGATCAACAACCATTATGCATCACTTTCCCCGCTCTAGATGCTAATATTCAATTTGAATTAAAATCTGGATTAATTCATCTTTTGCCTTCTTTTCATGGACTTGCAGGTGAAGATCCCCACAAACACTTAAAAGAATTCCATGTTGTGTGTTCAAGTATGAAACCCACAGGGGTTACTGAAGAACAAATCAAGTTGAGAGCCTTTCCCATTTCGTTGAAAGATTCAGCGAAGGATTGGCTATACTATTTACCCTCCGGAAGCATCACCACATGGAATAACTTGAAGACACTATTCATTGAAAAATATTTCCCAGCTTCAAGGGCGGCCTACATTAGAAAGGAAATCTGTGGTATAAGGCAAAACAATGGAGAGTCATTGTATGAATATTGGGAGCGTTTCAAGAAATTATGTGCAAGATGCCCACACCATCAAATCAGTGATCAATTACTCATTCAGTACTTTTATGAAGGACTCTTTCCAATGGATAAAATCATGATTGATGCCGCAAGCGGTGGTGCTTTTGTTGACAAGACACCAGACGCTGCGAGAACTCTAATTGCAAACATGGCTGCAAATTCTCAACAATTTGACAATAGACTTGTCCAAACGTCTAAGCAAGTGAATGAGGTAAATATTTCTGCTCTTGAACAACAAATTACTGGTTTAACTACTCTTGTTCGTCAATTAGCTGTAAGCGATATGCAATCTGTACAAACATGTGGAATTTGCTCGGTAGTTGGGCACCAAACTGATGCCTGCCTAACTCTTGAAGAAGAACCTATTGAACAAGTCAACATGGCTGGAGGTTTTCCTGGACAACCTCAAGGTAAGTATGATCTGTTTTCCAACACATATAATTCTGGATGGAGGGATCACCCAAACTTTAGCTATGGGAACTCACAAGGGAACCTGTTTATTCAGAATCGTTCCAATTTTCAGCAGTATAGACAACCATTTCCTTCAAGACAACAGCAAGCCCAAAGTTCTAGCTCAGGTATGATCTAGAAGATATTGTTAAATCTCTTGCTACTAACACTTTGCAGTTTCAACAAGAAACACAACTATTCCAACAAGAGACAAGAGCTAGTATTCAAGAAACAAAGGCTAGTATTCAAAACTTGGAAAGACAAATGGGCCAACTAGCAACTACGGTAAGTCGAGTGAACGCACAGAGTTATGGAAAATTACCCTCTCAAATGATTGTTAATCCTAAAGAGAATGTAAGTGAAATTACTGTGAGAAGTATGTTGCTGGAAAAGAATGTTGATTTAGATAAGGAAACAAGTGTAGGAAACATTGCCAACAATAAAGAGAAGTCTCAAGGTAAGCTTTCATCTTTTTCTAATTATGAACCAGTACCCCCATTTCCTCAAGCTCTTTTAGAACCAATAAGAAGAAACTCAAATAATGATCAGTATGAGACCTTTCGTGAATGTGAGGCTAATAAACCATTTTTAGATTCTATGGAAAAAGTACCTCGCTATGCAAATTTTCTAAAAGAGGTACGCATTATGAAAAAGAAACAAAATAATGAAAGAGTTGAGGAAGTGAAAGTGCAAGAGAAAGTCTCTATGGCTAGTCAAAGCAATCATCTTGAAAAGTGCAAGGATCCAGGTATGTTTACTATTCCGTGCATGATAAGTGGTGTGAAACTTGAAAATGCTATGTTAGATTTAGGAGCTTCTATTAATGTCATGCCATATTCTATTTATAATTCTTTAAATCTTGGACCCCTGAATACATCTAGTATAATAATTCAATTAGCTTATGGATCTACTAAATTTCCTAGGGGTGTGATTGAGGATTTGCTTGTTGATGTTAATAACTTGGTTTTTCCTGCTGATTTTTATGTGCTTGATATGGAAAATGATAATAAAATTTCTCATATTTTGTTAGGAAGTCCATTCTTAAAAACTACAAAAACAAAAATTGATATTCATAGTGGTATGCTTAGTATGGAGTTTAATGGTAAATTTGTGAATTTTAATATTTTTGATACCATGAAATCTCCTAGTGATGATAATTTTATAATTTTTGTTGATTGTTCGAAGTTTGTTACATTTGATGAAATTGCTTCTAATGAAAATAAAGAAGAAGAAAATAATAAATCATCTTTGAGTACTAATTTGCAAGACGGGACTACTATTTCTTTGAATACACATAATCATCGAAGGTACTCAAAAAGACGATGGAAATTTAAAGAAATATCATAAGTCGAGCCAACAACGATAAACAAAGGCGCTGCTTGGGAGGCAACCTAAGGTGTGTTTGTTCCATTCTTTTTCTTTTATTCCCTTTTCTCATTCAATAACTATTTTTCTGTGCTTTTTTATTCAACATTGGGGACAATGTTAATAATAAGTGTGTAACACCCCCCCAAAAAAAACAAGACCTAAAAACAAGTCTTAACACATGCAGATTAACAACAAAACTAGCACAACGGAAGATAAACGAAAACTGGATAAAAGAAATCCAAAAAGGGGTGTTATGCCACGTATACCACAATAGGTAACGCTAAGGCGACAATCTGCAAGTGTATCACACTAACCCAAAAATCAATCTAAAACAATCTAAAACCATTGGCGCGCAGGCCACAAAAACACAATCTAAAGATATAGGTGCTAAGCTACCAGGCTTTAGACATCGCGCTCAAATACTCAACACCTGAAAGATACAAAGATAGACATCGGGGCGACGCCCGGTCAGCGAATAATGCTGGTAACCCACCAATACCGTTAAGTATAATAAATAGGTAGATATAAGATATAAAAACCATTTTCGAAACGGAATACATATATATAAGTCAAAAGCCAAGATCAAAAGACAACACAAGACTCGCCACTCACAAGGATAAAACCAGGAACACATCCCAACCACAAAGATTAACCACACACAAGGATAAAGACTCAACCACCGGCAACACATGCCAAAACACCACACCACAAGTCTCCGTGACTACACACGTCACGAGAGAAGAGAACTCACCACAACAACGGCTTTAAAAGCCCTCGCAACATCACCCATCGCGAGTTGGTATGCCTTCCTTATGCCCTGTTCCAACCTTATGGCTACCCCCAACCTTGTATCTTCTTCCCAACCATTACCTCCAGAATCCCCTGTACAGCCAAGTCCAACCTTATTCCACCGGGACCGTCGTCCCCCACCAACAGACCACCAACGAACCACCACCAATCACGGCAACACAAGCCCGGATAACACAATGTTATCCCCCAATCACGTGAACCTTTCTCGAAGGAACACAACTCCATAATCACGTCACGGCCACCACGAGGACCCCGCTGCAATACCTTGGTGACTAGCGTCCCATACCACTAATCGTGCAATCCAGATAGAGCCACACACGCACCACCACTCACACGAATCAATCAACGGATTGCAATGAAGGTATGAAACACACTCAATCAAGGAACGGGTCACAACCCAACGATAACAACGATGAATAACACAAGTTATCATCAACCAAACGGAAGGTACAAACAACACACACGCTAGCATTAAGACAACGAACTAGCATGCTTAACAATGGGGAAACTCAAGATAGTTCCGAGGAACACACAAGACACCTCTTGGTTCAACGAAACACAATGTTGAACACTTAGCACGATTCAAGACACCAAAGATCCTACATGGATACCTACCATATAGCTCTAGACCTACAAAACATCAAGAAGACACTCAAATAGTTCCACAAAAGAACAACGGGAAGTCAAAAGATCAAATACCGAGACAACCGAATCACGGGGAACAAATCCCAAACCAAATGCCACCGTGTAACCCGCGGGTGGACCCACGGGTAGTGCCCCCCCACCCGTGCTCCCGCCCGCGGGAACACCATCCCACGAGGCCTGTACCTGCGAGTAGGCCGGCGGGTGGTGCCCCGCCCGCGGGAACAACCATGTTCCACAACAAATCCCTTCAGGGATTTTCTCCTCCAAACACAAATTCAAGTCCAAAACATGCCAAATCTCACCAAACACAACAAAATGACTTGAACCAAGGAACATGCCAAGCAATGGCACAAAGGAATCCTAAACACAAGCTCTAGATATGCAATATCACAAGATAAATGCATAAACCCTCACGTTTCATAGCAAAACACAAGTAGAATCCAAGAAATCACATATAGGTAAGCAAAATAGGTTTTGTAGAGCATGGGTTACCTCTTGAAGACCAAAAGACTTCTCTTACACCACAACAAGTTCTCCACTAAGCTCACTAGCCAAACCCACTTCAAGATCAAACCAAAAGATCATAAAGATCCTACCTTTAAGAAAAAGACAACTAAGATGGAACCAAAAAGACTAGACAAGCTTAGATCTTACCCTCCTAGATGCCCAAATAAATGAAAGATTGAATCTTGGAAGCAAAACATGGAATCTTGACAAAGGTCTCACTTGGCTTGAATGTGACACCCCAAAAATCCATACTCCAAACCATGAATTACTTGAGTAATTAATTCTATTTCTTTTGAGGAATTGATTCCTAAAATCCCGATTTTTGATACTCAAGGACTAGTATTTGACTAGTCAATCTTTAAGTTGTGTTGTACCTTGTGCTTTGAGAGGAGTTCCCTTGTTCCTTACACTTTCTAAGAGTTAGTAAGGGTATCCTTGTCTTTTCACCAAGAGCTAGTCTTGTAACCTAAACCTAGAAGACTTCTTCAGTTTTCATCCCTTATACTTCCTAGAAAATATCTCTACCTTCTCTCTAGAAAACAAGAGTAGCTTGTTCTTCAAGCCAAAAGAAGCCTTTGTCAAGATTCCAAGTTTTGCTTCCAAGATTCAATCTTTCTTCTATTTTGGCATCTAGAAGGGTAAGATCTAAGCTTGTCTAGTCTTTTTGGTTCCATATTGGTTGTCTTTTTCTTAAAGGTTGGATCTTTATGATCTTTTGGTTTGATATTGATGTGGGTTTGGCTAGTGAGCTTAGTGGAGAGCTTGTTGTGGTGTAAGAAGAGTCTTTTGATCTTCAAGAGGTAACCCATGCTCTACAAAACCTATTTTTCTTACCTATATATGATTTCTTGGCTTCTACTTGTGTTTTGATATGAAATGTGAGAGTTTATGCACTTATCTTGTGATATTGTATATCTAGAGCTTGTGTTTAGGTTTCCTTTGTGCCATTGCTTGGCATTTTCCTTGGTTCAAGTCATTTTGTTGTGTTTGGTGAGATTTGACATGTTTTGGACTTGAATTTGTGTTTGGAGGAGAAAATCCCCGAAGGGATTTGTTGTGGTATAGGGACGTTCCCGCGGGCGGAACGGCTGGCGGGGCACCACCCGCCGGCCTACCCGTGGGGAACGTGTGCCCTGCGGGTTGTGTACCCGCGGGCGGGACCACGGGTGGGGCACTACCCGTGGGTCTACCCGCGGGGAACACGGTGGAGTTGGTTCGGGATTTGTTCCCCGTGATTCGTTTGTCTTGGTCTTTGATCTTTTGGCCTCCCGTTGTTCTTTTGTGGAACTATTTGAGCGTCTTCTTGATGTTTCGTAGGTCTAGAGCTTTATGGTAGGTATCCATGTAGGATCTTTGGTGTTGTGAATCGTGCTAAGTGTTCAACATTGTGTTTCGTTGAACCGTGTGGTGTCTTGTGTGTTCCTCGGAACTATCTTGAGTTTTTCTCGTTGTTGAGCTTGCTAGTTATTATCTTAATGCTAGCGTCGTTGTTGTCGATGGGTGGTGACCTGTCTCTTGATTGAGTGTGTTTCATACCTTCGTTGTAATCCGTTGCTTGACTTTCGTGTGAGTGGTGGTGCGTGTGTGGCTCTACCTGGATTGCACGATTAGTGGTATGGGACACTAGTCACCAAGGTATTGCAGCGGTCCTCGTGGTGGCCGTGACGTGATTTCGTGGAGTTGTGGCTGAGTCCACGTGTTTGGGGGATAACATTGTGTTATCCGGGCATGTGTTGCCGTGAATTGGTGGGTTTTCGTTGGTGGTCTGTAGGTGGGGGAAGACGGTCCCGACGGAATAAGGTTGGACTTGGCTGTACATGGGTTTTCTGGAGGTAATGGTTCACCGAAGGTACAAGGTTGGGGGTAGCCATAAGGTGGGAACAGGGCATAAGGAAGGCATATCAACTCCTGATGTGTGATGTCACGAGGGCTTGTGAAGCCGTTGTTGTGGTGAGTTCTCTTCTCTCGTGACGTGTTTAGTCATGGAGACTTGTGGTGTGGGGTTTTGGCATGTGTTGCCGGTGGGTGAGTCTTTATCCTTGTGTGTGGTTAATCTTTGTGGTTGGGATGTGTTCCCGGTTTTATCCTTGTGAGTGGCGAGTCTTGTGTTTTCTTTTGATCTTGGCTTTTGACTTATATATATGTATTCCGTTTCGAAAATGGTTTTCATATTATATATCTACCTATTTATGATACTTAACGGTATTGGTGGGTTACCAGCATCTTTCACTGACCGAGCGTCGCCCCGATGTTTATCTTTGTATCTTTCAGGTGATGCGTAGTCGAGCGCGATGTCTAGAGCCGGTAGCTTAGCACCTGTATCTTTAGACAGTGTTATTGAGGCCTGTGTGCCAATGTCTTTAGATTGTTCTAGTTTGTTGTTTTTGGATAGTGTTACACTTGCAGATTGTCGCCGTAGCGTATACCTAGTGTGGTATACGTGGCATAACACCCCGTTTTGGATTCCTTTTATCCAGTTATCTTTTTATCTTCCGCTGTGCTAGTGTTTTTTTGTTAATCTGCATGTGTTAAGACTTGTTTTTAAGTCTTGTTTCGGGGGGTGTTACAGTTGGTATCAGAGCCTAGTTTTAGAGCCTAGGAAGAGTTAAGTCTAGACTTTCTAAGTGTTTAAGTGTGTTTTGAGACCTCTAAGCGACCTTAAGGAGTTAAGTGTTAGGCTTAGGACTCTAGGTTGCGCAGTGAGATGTGTGTTGTTTTCTGTCTTGCTTGCTTGCTTTTTTGTGGTAACCTTGTTGTTGTAGCAGAAGTGCGATGCCTCCTCGTCCTCGCGCCCGCACCCCAGAGACCCCGACCAACGAGCAGCTCGCCCAGAATCTCCATCAGCTGACGCAGACGATGCAGTCTCTCAGTGAAGCTCTGTTGAACAAGAAGCAAGTTGCGCCGCCTCCGCCTCCTGTTGGGCACCGTGATGTGGGTCGCCTTGTGTCTGGGCATCGGCCGCCTTCCTTTGCTGGTGAAGAAGACCCTGTAGTCCTTGAAGAGTGGCTACGGGTGTTTGATAAGATCTTTACCGTGGTGGGTTGTCCCGAAGAGAGGAGAGTAGAATTGGAAACGTTCTACTTCTGCCAAGAAGCTGATCTGTGGTGGGTTCACGAGAGTCCGGCCTTTCTTGAAGAGCCTGGGTTTGATTGGGCCGCGCTCAAGGACAAAATGCGCGAAAGGTTCTACCCAGCGCATGTGCGAGCCGCCATGTTTGATGAGTTCCTTCATCTGCAGCAAGGACCCCTATCTGTGGTGGAGTACCACAAGAAGTTTTTAGAGCTAGCGCGCTTCGCGAGGATGTTGGTGCCTACAGAGCTTGCCAAGGTTGAGCGTTTCGTTGCCGGTCTGAACTATGAGGCACGAAAAGCATTGACAGTGAGTAGACCCATTTCTCTCAAGGATGCGTATCTGTGTGCCGCGGATCTGTTTCGTGTTCAGCAGCTTCAGAAGAGTTCGCTTGAGTTGGCTAGGAAGAGAGTTGAGAGTGGTGGTTCTTTTGCTTTCAAGAAGCCCCGACCGAGTTTTCCGGCTAGAGTTGTGCCATCTTCTTCCCAAGGACCAGTTAGGATGGAGCCTTCGGTTCAAGCTAAGTCGGTTGGTTGTCGCAACTGTGGGAAGGTGCATCCGGGCCAAGTTTGTTATGGCCAGGCATTTAAGTGTTTTCGCTGTGGGGTTGTTGGTCATAGAGTTGCGGAGTGCCCCCAGCTTGTTGGTCAGAGAGTGTTACCGCCACCCCCGAGAGCCGGAGGAGCACCAAGAGGGAGTTCATGTCACGGAGCTGTTGGAGCTAGGCCACCTGGGAGAGTTTTTGTGATGGCGCGTTCGCAGGCGGAGTTGGAGGGTCTGGTGGAGGAGGAGTTAGCAGGTAACCCTTGTTTTCAAGCCTATCCTTGTGTCCCCGAGAGCTTTGTGTTCTTTGTTGCCTTGGGTGATCTTGTGTTTCGCAGTGTCCATTGTGTTCTTTGTTGCCTTGGGTGTTATCTTGTGTTTCGTAGTTCTCTTTGTTTGGCAATCCTTGGCTTGTTTCCCTTGCTTGTTTTTCGTTGGATGCTTAGTGTAGACTCTTTTCTTGCTAAGTGTTTTCTTTAGTTGGCATCTTGTTTTGTGGTAGCCATCTATCCTTGACTTATCTTGTGCTTAGCCCAATTCTTCCACCTTTGTACTTCGTTGTTCTTACAACAATTCCTTGTGCTTTTCCCTAAATTTTCCAAGTACTCTTTGATTTGGAAAAAAATAGCAATCCCTACCAAAATCTTTCCTTTTGTAGCCTAAAAGTTAAACCTAATGTTTCTTTACATCCTTTGAGTTTCGAACCTTAGCCAATTTCTTTTCTACCCAACTTCTAAACCACTTAAGCTAATTATCTTTCTTAAACCCTAACCAATTTTAATTTCTTTTAAACCTTAAATCCCACTTTGTTCAAAATCCCCAAATTTAATCATCTTTTCCCCAATCTCACCCAAATCCCTAATTTCTTTCCCCAAAATTCTCTTCATCTTTTTCCTTCTCCCTACCCGTGAGCTACCCGACACACCACCCCACCTCGTCGCCCAGCACCACCTGCCTGTCGCACCACCGCCTCGCCACCGCCGGAGTTCGCCGCATCGCCGCTGCCGCCGATCCGCTGTAGCCGTGTCGCCGAGCAGCCGCGAGAGAGAGAGAGTGCAGTGAGCGTGTGGTAGAAGAAGGAGGAGAGTTGTGGGCTTTGTTTGTTGAGCTTTGGATCATCTTTCACCATGCCTAGAAGGTCAAGCTTGGCTAGAAAAGCGGAATGGGTGGATGCCCACTACCTTGTGCTTGAAGGTAAAGCTTTTGATCCAGAATCTTTTTCAAGTTCCTTGTTGGATTTGCTTAAGTTTCAAGGTTTATTAGATGGTTTTCTTGCCATAAGGGCCGAGACTTACCCGAGTTTGGTGAAAGAGATTTATCGTCACATGGTTGTGACGAAGGATGGTGAAAGGCTTGAGATCACCTCTAAGGTGAGAGGTGTGAAGGTTGTGTTTTCTGAGAAGAGGTTAGCCCAGTTTTTGAGTTTGTCTGCTACCGGAGTGGCACAGTACAGTGGTCATTCTTAGATTAGTACGGATACCATGGGGTACCGTGACTATTTGAGCTATCTATTTGGCCGTACGAGTGGTTTCATTCAAGCTTCGAGGCCGGAAATGAAGTGGTTTTCAGCGGAACAAAGGATCTTGGTGATGTTGGTGTCAGATTATTTGTTGCCTAATAACAACAAGAGCAATTTGTTGGGTAAGTTGGAGTGTACCCTTGCTTTCTGTCTGAAGAATATGGTTAAGTTCAACCTGCCTGCTTTGGTGATGCAACACATGGTGTTTTGCCGGGATCACAACCGGAAGAGTTTGCCGTATGGCATGGTGCTAAGTTGGATCTTGGTTAAGAAAGGTGTTAGTGTGGTTGGTTGTCCCTCGAAGGCTGTGGGAAAGATGGTGTTGGATACTGCCAATCTCCGGAGTTGTAATCTTTTTCTGTTGGATAGTGGTGAGTAAATCATGCTTGAAGAGGTTGCTAGGAAAGCACCTGTTGAGAGAGCAGAGTTAGCTGCTGAGCTTGAGATTCATGCCGGGAAGTTGAGCCTTGCAGTCCAGAGTTTGGGTGGTGACGAAGAAGTTGAGGAGGAAGCAGATCAGGAAGAAGAAGAAAGAACACCGGAGACCGCCAAAGCTGAAGTAAGTGAATCAGACGGTGAGGAACGCCGTAGAAGGGAAGAAGTTCGCACCAAGAGAGGGCAGGATGTCGCCTCTTTGCTTCGTCAGCAGAACAGTTTGATCGCCGAGGGTTTTGCGTTTGTGAGGTCGCAGTTTGCCGCAGTGCATCAGAGGCTGGATCGGTTTGAAGCTAGTTCTAGCCACAGAGATGAAGCCGAAGAAGAAGAGTCTGAAGAGGCCGAAGAGTCAGAGAGTGAAGAGTTCTAGTGGTGTTGTGGTAACCCCGTTCGTTTCTTTCTTTGTTGTTTCTTAGCCTTTGTAGCTTGGTGTTTGGTTGTTGTGTGCTTTGTGTGCTTGCTTGCTTTGTTTGTTGCCTTGTTGTTTAGCTAGTTTGTTGGTTGGTGTTTGGGTTAGTAGTTTAGTTCTTGGTTGTTGTCTAGAAGTTGGTTGTTGTGTTGAGGTTAGAGTTCTTGATGCCAATCTATCCGTTTGTTGATCTCTTGCCTATCCTTAGATTCGTAATGGTTTTTCTTTGCTTTGGAACCCTTGTGAGAACTTTTGGAGTTTTTTTTGACCAAAAGGGATATTCTTGAAACTTCTTGTCACAATTTTGTTTCCTTGTTACCATTCGTTTTAATTCGTTGTACCCAAGTTTCGGGGACGAAACTTCTTTGAAGGGGGAGAGGATGTGACACCCCAAAAATCCATACTCCAAACCATGAATTAATTGAGTAATTGATTCTATTTCTTTTGAGGAATTGATTCCTAAAATCCTGATTTTTGATACTCAAGGATTAGTATTTGACTAGTCAATCTTTAAGTTGTGTTGTACCTTGTGCTTTGAAAGGAGTTCCCTTGTTCCTTACACTTTCTAAGAGTTAGTAAGGGTATCCTTGTCTTCTCACCAAGAGCTAGTCTTGTACCTAAACCTAGAAGACTTCTTCATTTTTCATCCCTTACATTTCCTAGAAAATATCTCTACCTTCTCTCTAGAAAACAAGAATAGCTTGTTCTTCAAGCCAATAGAAGCCTTTGTCAAGATTCCAAGTTTTGCTTCCAAGATTCAATCTTTCCTCAATTTTGGCATCTAGAAGGGTAAGATCTAAGCTTGTCTAGTCTTTTTGGTTCCATATTGGTTGTCTTTTTCTTATGATCTTTTGGTTTGATCTTGAAGTGGGTTTGGCTAGTGAGCTTAGTGGAGAGCTTGTTGTGGTGTAAGAAGAGTCTTTTGGTCTTCAAGAGGTAACCCATGCTCTACAAAACCTATTTTGCTTACCTATATATGATTTCTTGGCTTCTACTTGTGTTTTGATATGAAATATGAGAGTTTATGCATTTATCTTGTGATATTGCATATCTAGAGCTTGTGTTTAGGTTTCCTTTGTGCCATTGCTTGACATTTTCCTTGGTTCAAGTCATTTTTTTGTGTTTGGTGAGATTTGGCATGTTTTGGACTTGAATTTGTGTTTGGAGGAGAAAATCCCCGAAGGGATTTGTTGTGGTACAGGGACGTACCCGCGGGCAGAACGGTGGGCGGGGCACCACCCGCCGGCCTACCCGCGGGGAACGTGTGCCCTGCGGGTTGTGTACCCGCGGGCGGGACCACGGGTGGGGCACTACCCGTGGGTCCACCCGCGGGGAACACGGTGGAGTTGGTTCGGGATTTGTTTCCCGTGATTCGTTTGTCTTGGTCTTTGATCTTTTGGCCACCCGTTGTTCTTTGGTGGAACTATTTGAGCGTCTTCTTGATGTTTCGTAGGTCTAGAGCTTTATGGTAGGTATCCATGTAGGATCTTTGGTGTTGTGAATCGTGCTAAGTGTTCAACATTGTGTTTCGTTGAACCGTGTGGTGTCTTGTGTGTTCCTCGGAACTATCTCGAGTTTCCTCGTTGTTAAGCTTGCTAGTTATTATCTTAATGCTAGCGTCGTTGTTGTCGATGGGTGGTGACCTGTCTCTTGATTGAGTGTGTTTCATACCTTCGTTGTAATCCGTTTCTTGACTTTCGTGTGAGTGGTGGTGCGTGTGTGGCTCTACCTGGATTACACGATTAGTGGTATGGGACACTAGTCACCAAGGTATTGCAGCGGTCCTCGTGGTGGCCGTGACGTGATTTCATGGAGTTGTGGCTGAGTCCACGTGTTTGGGGGATAACATTGTGTTATCCGGGCATGTGTTGCCGTGAATTGGTGGGTTTTCGTTGGTGGTCTGTAGGTGGGGGACGACGGTCCGGCGGAATAAGGTTGGACTTGGCTGTACAGGGGTTTTCTGGAGGTAATGGTTGGCACCGAAGGTACAAGGTTGGGGGTAGCCATAAGGTTGGAACAGGGCATAAGGAAGGCATATCAACTCGTGATGTGTGATGTCACGAGGGCTTGTGAAGCCGTTGTTGTGGTGAGTTCTCTTCTCTCGTGACATGTGTAGTCACGGAGACTTGTGGTGTGGTGTTTTGGCATGTGTTGCCGGTGGGTGAGTCTTTATCCTTGTGTGTGGTTAATCTTTGTGGTTGGGATGTGTTCCCGGTTTTATCCTTGTGAGTGGCGAGTCTTGTGTTGTCTTTTGATCTTGGCTTTTGACTTATATATATGTATTCCGTTTCGAAAATGGTTTTCAAATTATATATCTACCTATTTATGATACTTAACGGTATTGGTGGGTTACCAGCATCTTTCGCTGACCGGGCGTCGCCCCGATGTTTATCTTTGTATCTTTCAGGTGATGCATAGTCGAGCGCGATGTCTAGAGCCGGTAGCTTAGCACCTGTATCTTTAGACAGTGTTGTTGAGGCCTGTGTGCCAATGTCTTTAGATTGTTCTAGTTTGTTGTTTTTGGGATAGTGTTGCACTTGCAGATTGTCGCCGTAGCGTATATCTAGTGTGGTATACGTGGCATAACACCCCGTTTTGGATTCCTTTTATCCAGTTATTTTTTTATCTTCCGAAGTGCTAGTGTTTTGTTGTTAATCTGCATGTGTTAAGACTTGTCTTTAAGACGTGTTTCGGGGGGTGTTACATTGAAGAACAAGCTACTCTTCTTTTCTAGAGAGAAGGTAGAGATATTTTTCTAGGAATTGTAAAGAATGAAATGAAGAAGTCTTCTAGGTTTAGATTACAACACTAGCTCTTGGTGAAAAGACAAGGATACCCTTACTAACTCTTAGAAAGTGTAAGGAATAAGGGAACTCCTCTCAAAGCACAAGGTACAACACAACTTAAAGATTGACTAGTCAAATACTAGTCCTTGAGTATTAAAAATCAGGATTTTAGGAATCAATTCCTCAAGAGAAATAGAATTAATTACTCAATTAATTCATGGATTGGAGTGTGGATTTTTGGGGTGTCACAAAGTGTGGGGGAGGGAATTTAGTTTAATTATTTGTTTGCTTCTGTCAAAATTTAAACAAAAAAAAGACTTTCAAAAAAAAAATATTTTACTAGTATTTTATGCAAAATAAGTATTACTTTGAAAAATTATTATATTTTTCCTTTCTTTGAATTCATATCATGATTGAATAAATAGTTTGGCAAGTTATGATTAGTTTGTTAGCATTTCCTGTTTGATATGCAGTGGGTATATTAAGTAAGCAATAAACCTGTGAGTGTTTTGAGCCATTGACTGACACTTCGGTCTATTTTCTTCTATTGTGTGATTTCTTCCATAATTTTGTTTCTCTAGAACTTGCCTTGATTTTCTTTTAGAGCTAATTAGACCATGCATGATTCAAGTGTGATTAAGACCATTATTTGATTTTGAGCCTCTCTAGTCAAATAACCGGTTTGTCCAATGATTTATTTCCCATTTGTTAACTCACTTTGTGCTTTATGGTCATTCTTTTCTTTACTTTGAACCACATTACAAGCCTTTTATATCTAAAAATAATGCCTTCACCCAGCTGAATAACTAGTGGAGCAAATTTTAAATTATTCTTGTAATCAGCGTGATATTGTGAAGAATAAGTGTGGGGGAGATCACTTACTTTTGTTAAGATGATTGAGAGTGAGGCGGTTGTATCTTCATTGCTAATTTGTCGTTGGTCTTCTATGAAAAAAAAAAAAAAAAAAAAAAACGAAGACAGTTCATGATTACAAAAAAAATTATATGGAAATTGAGAAAATGAAAAAATGGGAGAAATGATGAATATATGTTGAAAGAAAAATATTTTTGAAAATTTATGAGAAAATGAGAAAGAATCAGCAATTGGTTTTGAGTTGAAGTTACTTCTATAAATGAAGCAAGTGGAAATTCTGGTAATACTGAGGAAGAGTTCTATACCCTTGAGAATGATAGTCATGTTGGAACCTCAATATGATGTATTTTTGAACGGGAATTGAGGATCTTGGTTTGTTTGTATTTATTTGCTCCTCTAGTTTGAAAGCTTTTGTTTAAGTTACTTTCCAAAAATGTTCCCTACCTTAACCCTAGCCCCATTACAACTTGTGAAAAGTCCTTATGATTTGTGTCATGCATCGCTATTGTAGTGGCGATTGAGAAGATATGCAAGCCTATGATAGAGCAATTTTATAGGAATGAACTTGAGTGAAATTTATACCCATCAAACACTTGACTGATGAGTGATATTCCTGTAAGGGCTTACTTATTTAGTTCTCTCAATTTTCAGACAGGGGTGCTACCTTATTAATTGCAGGGTGCTTCAGATTGTTCATGATGTGTTATGAGCTTTGGAAATTTCTTTTACTTTTATTTCGTAAATAATATTTTTGCTTGAGGACAAGCAAACGTTCTAGTGTGGGGGAATTTGGTAGGCATATTTTACACTCATATTTTAGGTAAATCTTTATAATAATTTTACATTAGTTATTTAATATTCTCTTATAATTAGTTCTTTTTATATATAATATATAATATATAAATTATATATATAATAAATAATATATAAAACACCAATATATATATTAGCCTACGTATTTGTTTGCATATGCATTCTAAATATATATATTACAAAACTTTATACGGCAAAATATAATATTACATATGCATGCATGAAATTAAAACAATTCTTTTTTTGAAAGGAGTCTGTACGGCATTTATTCAAAATATGCAAAAATAGCAGCTGGTGGACCTGAGTCCGAATACATAACTGTCGTCTGAGTAACGGCAATAGATGCTAAAGTATGAGCTAAATAATTATCTAATATAGGAACATGTCGAATTAAACAATTCTCAAAAGTCAACATACTAGTCCTGCAGCTATCAATGGCATAGCCCAAGTAAGACCGTGATGATTGAGTCGTAGATGATAGATATTGTTGTAGTACTAAGCAATCTGTGAAGAGCTGGATAGAGTTTATACCGCGATCTCTCAACCATGACAATACTTCCTTGCACGCTAGAGCCTCCGCCATTAGTGGTGTAAAACAATCTGATATAGGGGTGGTCATTGCGGAAATATATCCTCCTTGCGCATCTAGAATAATAGCACCCGCCGCCGCCTTGTTCGTTTGTGGGTCGTACGCCGCGTCGACGTAGCACTTGAGGGGATCCGCGTGTGGCGCAATTGTTTGTGGCAGTTGGTGTTCGTGTGGCATCATCACAGCGCTGGTCATAGGCAGCAGGCCGTTCACTGCCGGTTCGGCAGTATTGGTTGCGGCATTCAGCAGCAGTGCAGTTGGCGCTCCACCGTGGTCCACTACAGCCGCATCGGCCTGCAATTGTACATGCGTCGGGTGCGCAATTCTCCACGAGTGTACAGCTGAAGACGCCATCGCAATTACTTTCTGAGGCCTGGACAAACATGCGTCCCAAACAGCCCCATTCCTCGCACGCCAAATGTAGTATAGAATTGCCACTGCATAAATAATCTGATTATCATCTAAAATATTCATCAAATCATTAAACAAATCACTGAAAACATTTGTGACACTATTGGGGATTGGAATGTGAGATTGTGCCCAAATGTTTGTTGTATAGCCACATGTGATCAAGGAATGCACTATATCCTCATGTGATGCTCCACACATAGCACATGTTGGATCAATATCCCCCTCTTTATAAGTAGATTGTTTGTGGTGGGCAAGATATTATTCAGAGCTCTCCATAGAAATGTCTTCCACCTTGGTGGGATTTTGAGTTTCCATAAAATCTTCCATTTATCAAAGGTCCCTAGTGGTTGGGAGAAATTACCCACTAGTCTCCTATACCCATTCTTGACTGAATATTCACCATTTGGATCCCCATACCAGTACCACAAATCATCATAATCAAGTGACACAGGTATTTTTTTAATTCTTTCCACATCCTCCAATATGAAAATATCTGTGAGAATATCCGGATCCCAAGTTCTAGTTTGTTGATCCATTAGTCCCATCACCTTTGCCTGCGCCAATTGGGGTGGTTTTTCTGTTTGTATCCTCGGGTGGTTTTCATCATGTAACCATGGGTGGTCCCAAATTAAATTTGTTTTACCATTCCCAATTCTTCTCCTCACACCCCCACAAATTAACTCCTGAGCTGCCAAAATACTCCGCCAACAAAAGCTTGGGTTATTACCCAAGCATGCCTCATAGAAAGAATTAGTGGGATAATACCTGGCCTTATAAACTCTCGAAACTAATGATTGCGGCTGTGTCAGAATACGCCACCCTTGCTTCCCCAACATGGCAAGATTAAAGGCATGTAAGTCCTTAAATCCCAACCCTCCATACTTCTTTGGAATACATAGTTTATCCCATGCCTTCCAATGTATACCTTGTTCATTCTTGGATCTCCACCAATAACGATTCATGGTTCGCTCAATGGCAGTGCATAAAGTCATAGGCAGTAAAAAAAACACTCATTGAAAAGGTAGGCATAGATTGGGCTACACTTTTTAATAAAACTTCCTTTCCTGCTTGCGACAACAATTTTTTATTCCATGAGCTGATCCCCTGTCTTATCTTATCCTCAATATAAGAGAATGCTGCCCTCTTGTTTCTGCCCACAAACGATGGAAGTCCTAAATACTTCCCAAAATTCGGAGCCTGCACCACCCCCAATATATTGGCCACCTCCTCCCTTATCTCTCCACGTGTATTTTTACTGTAACAAATATTTGACTTATGATAATTTACTGCTTGACCAGACATCTTTTCATACTCTGACAAACATCGTTTAATTACTTGTGCCTCTTGCACATTTTCCTTGAAAAAAGTAAACTATCATCGGCAAAGAATAGGTGGGTAATGGAAGGTGCTCCTCTTGCCACCCTACACCCATGTATTTCTCCCTTTGCCTGTGCCTGCTGCAACAATAGTGAAAGCCCTTCTGCACAAATAATGAATAAATATGGTGAAAGGGGATCCCCTTGTCTTAAACCACGAGTCGGGATTATCTGCTCACTCCGTGTCCCATTCACCAACACATTATAAGATACAGTGGTTACACACATCATTAGTAATTCCACCCATCTTCCATCAAACCCCATGGCCATTAACATTCCTTGTAAAAAGGACCATTCCATACGGTCGTAGGCTTTGTCCATATCCAGCTTTAAAGCCCCCCAACCCATGAGTCCACATTGTTTCCTGTTCAAATAATGGCATACTTCCGCAGCTACCAATATATTATCAGTTATCAATCTCCCAGCTATGAATGCACTTTGCGACTCAGATATGATACTCTCCATCAAAGGCTTCATTCTAGCCGTAATAACTTTGGCCATAATTCTGTATACCACATTACTCAATGCAATTGGCCTATAATCAGAAATCGTCTCTGGGGTTTTCTTCTTCGGGATCAGTATAATATTCGTCTCATTCAAGTTATTTGGAAACGAATTCGTATTGAGACAATTAACAATATAAGTAGAAACATCAGTACCCACCACATCCCAGAAGTGTTGATAAAATCCAGGGTTCATCCCATCCGGCCCAGGAGCCTTATCAGGAAACATTGAAAATAATGCAGATTTAATCTCACTCTCATCAAAAGGGCGCAACAGGTTTTCATTCTGCGCAGCTGTCACACGCGGTTGTATGCTCTCAAAGAAGTTGTCATTAATAACAGGAGAACTCGAGTCAAAGATATCACGGTAATAATGCAAGATACTATTCCTCATGGCATCACCCTCAATCCAATCCCCATTACTATTCTAAGTTTCATAATAGAATTCTTTTTCTTTCGGTGAGAAGCGTACCTGTGATAAAACTTGGTGTTCGCATCCGCGTTCTTAAGCCAATGCTGTTTGGCTCTCTGCCTCCAGTATGTATCCTCCTGCAACTCAATATTAGTCAAACAGTCCTCTATCTTTCAAAATTCAGCTAATGATCCCGGGTCCGTACGCCCTCTAAGTCGCATCTGGTCCTTCCTTAAATTCAGTATTCTCTCCCCGAATTTGTGAAAACGGTCTCCACCCCAACGTGTTAACCGCTCACCACAAATTGTGACACACTCCTGTAACCCTCTACTCCTTCCTTCCTCCCAGGCCTTTTCTACCACACCCCTACAACCTTCATCATGTAACCATGCCATCTCAAATCTAAAACCCCTTCTTAGACCACTTATCCTTTCCTTGGGATTCTGAAGATTGAGAATCCCAAGGAAAAGAGCTGAATGATCTGACTTACGGGTCAACATATTAAGCACACTAGCATCAGGTACCAGATCCCTCCATCCCTGTGTAGCCAAAATCTTGTCCAATCTTTCCTCTATCCAGTTTGGTGTACCCTTTCCCTTCTGCCAAGTAAAAGGATATCCTGTCATGGGTAACTGAGCCAATCCACACTCCTCAATAGTCTCTCCAAATCCCCGTAATAAAGCATCAGGATGCGGATTACCTCCCCGTTTCTCATTTTGAAATAAGAGATCATTAAAATCTCCTATCATAACCCACGGTAGATCAGATTTATTTGCCAGCGTACGAATAAGGTCCCACGAATCCCTTCTTTGCGGTCACTTTGAAAAGCCGTAGAAACCTGTCATTCTCCACTTTTCAAATCCGGGCATACTCACCTCCATGTCTACATAATTATCAGAATAACTCAATAACCTTGCTGTGTTATTCGACCTCCACAGTAATGCTAACCCACCACTCAGTCCAGAATTATCGACATTAAACAAACCATCAAAACCAAGCTTAACCCGGAGTCGCTCAGCATGATCCCGGTTAACTTTGGTCTCTATCAGAAATACAAAATCGGGTTTCTTGCGGGACACCATGTCCTCAATTTCCCGAACTGTCCGTGGATTACCCAAGCTACGGCAGTTCCAGCTCAAAGTACTCATTGGGTCGGGCAGGTCTGCACCGCAGCACCCGCCATCTGCAAGTTTTTTTGTACATCTGTCATTGCAACATCATGTCCCACCCCAACTTCCTTATTCACCCCACGCCCGCCCTCCCCCTCATCCACCCCCCTCCTCCTTTTGGCCACCGCACACACTGCCTCATGCACACCCCCCTCTTTCTCCATTCTGTCTTCTCTCACCCCGCCCCTCATTCCCCGTTCCACCACCTCCCTCACACTCCCTTTCGGCTTACCCCCCAATGGAACCAACCATGCATCGCCAATCTGTCTTGGGCCACGCACACCCCCTGCCCTCAATTCATCATTGTAAGGAAACTATTCGACCGGCACGGTAGCATTCCGAGCTTTTAGACAAAACCTATAAGAATGTCCCATCATTCCACAATAAAAACAAAAAGTGTGTAGCCTCTCGTACCTGAAATTGATCCAACAATACGTTTTATCTCGTTTCATCATTCTCATCATTCGCTTAATCGGCTTGTCTACCGGGATTGCAACTCTTATCCGATAATATGTTAGCCATGGTGCATCGAGGAAACGATCATCCAATCTAACGAAAGCCCCCAAAAAATTCCCAATCTGCTCCAGAATTTTTTCCGTTGTATATCCAAACGGTATGTCATAGCATTGGACCCATAATTCTACTGTGTCAAGAGCTACCTCGGTCGGAATTGCGCCCGGCTGAAGTTGTTGACATACTAGCGTGTGATTCTGGAATGCCCAGGGACCACCCTCTAACACATACTGCATATCCGTAGAATGACAGAAAACATACATGAATAATTTCGGTTGAACCTCAGTTATTTGAACCCCACGCACCGGTTGCCATACGGATGCAAACACCTGCAGCATGAATTCAAATTTGATCGCCTTCTCCGTTAGAAATCGCCCAACCAAAACCCAAGTCTCCTCCTCCTCCATAGCCTGCTCCGCCTCACCCTCCTCCTCCTCGGCCGGAACTAGCGTGGCTTCTTCCTCTTCCAGAACGAGTTCGTTCCATCGTTCCGTCAATCCCGCGATTACTCCATCCTCTGCAGTCGTCTCCATCGTCCTCGTCGAACAGGCCGGAAGAAACCGTCGCCTGTCGTGTGCTGCTGCCGGAAAACCTAGGTTAACCTAGAGGAAGACGAAAACCCTAGACAAGGCAGAGAAAATTTTATATTACATATATCTTTGTGAAATTAAAACAATTCAAAACTTTATGTTTGAATTGTTCTTTCATTTGTACAGGAGTGCGGATATCATGCGGAGGAGTGCTTCAACGGCAAAAGAATAGGAAAATTGATGGTGGAGATTTTTAGAGTTTATTTTTAGGAGTAGTATAAATAGTGTAGGTTTTTTATTGTAAAATGTTCATTCTTCCCTTCTCGATTATTTTTTAAAGCTGTTATCAATGTCCATTCGTTGCTAATTTCTTTAGCTTGATTTAGTGAATTGAAGCCCCGAAATTGATTATGCTGTAAGATTATTTATTTATTTTGGTATATAATTTTTATGCATTTCAGTATTAAATATTCTTCTAAGTTATTTGATATAATTATTTGCTATATTAGATAATGTTGTGCTACAAATTATTCTAATATTCAGTAGCAACTGAGACTAATTATTGACGGCTTAGTGATAATTGGTTTCAGGAAGAGTATTTTCCTAAATTAAATGCAACTGCTTGTGCTTGTTTTATTTAGTTTGTCGGTTTTCCTAGTTCCTATTGTTGCTATTAAATTAAATCTATAGCGCTTGTCTTAGGTTATTTAGTAGTTAGGGGTAATTAAACCGCGTGTGCTTTTGTTACCTACAACTAAGGGAAAACGGAAATGAAATAACTTCACGACAAATATTCAATTGCATATTAATTACTTTTTGAATCAATGATCAGTGTTAAATTCCAGTGGTGGATCTTTACTAACCAAGGTTTTCTATTATAAGTGTTTTCAATATATTGTTTTCATTGCTTTATTCGTTTATATACTTTGATTATCACTTTCATACCAAACCCCTCCCTTTCTTTTAATTTGAGCACATACGTTAAACTAGTTACTCCTCGTGGGATCGACCCTTACTCCCGCTACTACGTTTGTAAGGTTTTAATTTGGGAGCCTACGACAGCTCGCCAAGTGGGCACGTGGTGGGTGGTCGACCTCCTGCCAACGCCCCTCTGGAACGTGACTGTGAAGGAGGAATTACTTTGGGAAAGTCACGAAAATGCACTGATTTAAGTCCAAATAATTCCACACTCATATGAACAATAAAAGGGATTTAAATGCATGGGAAATCTTAAGAAATCACATTATTATGATACTAACAAGGGACACGGGAGACATTCAATGACATATCATAAGGATCACACACCCTATCCTCCCCATTCTTAACTAAAGCTACGTTTCCACAATTTTCCTTCATGCAAACTTATATAAGTACTTATCGAGCTATTAGTGGTTTAATTATCAAAGTAATTGGTCGGTTATGATTAGGGAAAGTGAGCTATTATATGTCGAATAAAATTTACAAGTTCCAAAATACTTTATCAAATAACAAATATCCAAATAACGCACGTTTGATCAAATAGTTAAGCAATTATTATGCAATGTCTGACTTGGTTTACAAACAAATCAATTAGGAACATAATCCAACTTTCATGTTCAAGCAAATAAACAAGTATGAAATTTAAACAAAATCAATTGTTAGTAATCAAAGAGTGATATGCAACAAGGCAGGTAATAGTATGCAAGGATGTCACAACATTTAGGGCAAGCATAAGGAATGAAGAACAAGTATGTGAGAAAAAGCGATAAACTCCCAATCTCACCGCGCGTCCTAAAATCCCTATTTCTAAACACCTGAAGTTTAAGCTTAACATTCTAAAGTTCAAGCCTTAGTCTTAGAATCTTATTCTAAAGGTATTGTCTTAGGGTCGAACTTAGGCTCTGATACCATCTGTAACACCCCGAAATTTTTAAAACTTTTCAATCTTATAATATGAAAGCAATTCTATTAATTAATCCCAAATGGAGTATTCTGAACATAAGGGTCTGGGGTGTTATGTCACATCTGAGCTGGAGAACTCAGATGCACAGGCTACATTAACAAACTATCCTCAAACAATTGTCATTACATAAGCAAGGCACGCAGGCCGAAAGGGAATCTAACTATCTAAACCTTGGGTCCTCTAGCGCGCTCCGGTAGCTAATCATCTGTGCCTGAAAGCCAAATATATTTGTTCAGCGAATGATGCTGGTAACCTACTCTAACGCGTTAAAATCCAATATAGGTAAATATATATATAGATATAGGAAAACCATTTTGAATCAGGAAGATATATACTTAGGAGACTCTAGCTTTAAAAATAGGAATAGACTCGACAAGTAGGGACAAGCACATTTAACAGTCATAATCAAGCATGTAAAGACATCATCATATGTATTTATATCTAAGGTCACAGGTCACTTTTCATGTCATTCATATCATCTTTCAATCAATATCTTTATCACACAAGCACACTTTGGTGGCGCCACGGGACCAATCGCATGCCCCAAACATGAGGGTTAGCGCATATAGAGCTAACATGGCCATAGCACCCTACCTCATACCATAGCATGAAGGAATTGACCGCAGCCAAATGTATAGACCATCGATAGTTTCAACGACGGATCACCGCCCTACACACTGCTGACGCGCTCAGTCGGTGGACTGTGATCCTCTTTTGGGGACTGCGACCATACAAACCGCTTGACGAGCTCAGTCGGTGGGTCGTAGCTGATCAAAGCCCTACACACCGCCTGAAGGAATCATTCGGTGGGCGATGATCTTTGGGAACTACGACCCTACACACCGCTGGCACATACACTCGGTGGATCGCAGCAGACCATAGCCCTACACAGCGCCTGACAACTCATTCGGTGGACTATGGAATTCCTCGGGCTAGTGGCCCTACACACCGCCTGGCGCGTCCAGTCGGTGGACCATAGCACACGAGGCCCATGTGGACCGCAGCCCTAGAAGTGAGTCACTGACCGCAGCGAGGAGAATGAACCGCAGCTCATGAGTAACCAGTTTGACCGCAGCCAAGATAACGAACTGCAGCTCGTGTATAACCAATTTGATCGCAACCAAATTGGGGTATCATGCTCACATAACACATAGTAACACATATTAGCACATTGGGAAGGGGGAAAGCGTATAAATAAACTTATGCGTGATTATCCACATACTAAGAATAGTCCTAAGGGGTTCATGCATCTTCCTCCTAGGCCAACGGGTTACCGATTCAACTAGCATGGAATATACGAGACTCTTTTATCCTACGAACGGTACTCGAAACATCAACTAGACTCATGCACGACAAACGGGGTCCGTTGGGACACCACGGGGGTTGGGGGAACATCAAACGGGGAAGCCGAAGTCCCAAATTGGGCAAATTCTAGCGGGTGGAGGGCCACCCGCCGGCGATAGTCTTCCGGGCAGCGGGTGCCCAGCGGGCAGTCGGCGGGCAGTCGTCTGCCCGCTGCCGGTGGCGTTACTTCGGGCAGCGGGTAGGTGGCGGGTCCCCCTACCCCCACCTTCCCCCCACTGACTCTTTTCCAAAATATACGTCCCGGGATCCTCCGTGGAACCCGAAACCATGCTTAGACACTTTTAAACGCAATTGATGACACCACGTAGACAATTAACGGATCAAAAGCAAGAATCACATAGAACACACCCTTATGGCTTCTAAACATAATCAACACCCGAACATGTGAATTCCCACACAAATATACCAAGAATATCCCAATACGAAATTCACGATTCAACCTAGGGCTCTAATCATATTTAAATTACAAAATCTTACTTTATCTTTAAAATCAAGATTTATCAAGAACATCACACAATTATCAAGATTCTCTTATCATCATCAAGATCATCAAGATTACACATAAAATCCCATCAATCATCAAGATCACATCATAATTATCATAGAAGATTTCATCAAGACACAAGCATATAGAAGGAGCCAAAGAAGAAGATTATAGCAAAGAAAATAGGTGTGACACCCCAAAAAATCCACATTCAATCCATGGATTAATTGAGTAATTAATTCTATTTTATTTAAGGAATTAATTCCTAAAATCCTGATTTTTAATACTCAAGGACTAGTATTTGACTAGTCAACCTTAATGTTGTGTTGTACCTTGCGCTTTGAGGGGGGTTTCCTTGTTCCTTACACTTTCTAAAGGTTAGTAAGGGTATTCTTGACTTTTCACCAAGAGTTAGTATTTTAACCAAACCTAGAAGACTTCTTCATTTCATTCCTTACATTTCCTAGAAATTAGCTCTACCTTCTCTCTAGAAAGGTGAGTAGCTTATTCTTCAAGCCAAGTTGAGACCCTTGTCAAGATTCCAAGATTTGCTACCAAGATTCAACCTTTCACCTATTTGGGCATCTAGGAGGGTAAGATCTAAGTCCATCTTCTGTTTTTGGTTTCATCTTAGTTGTCTTTTCTTAAAGGTAGGATCTTTATGATCTTTTGGTTTAATCTTGAAGTGGGTTTGGAAAGTAAGCCTTGTGGGGAGCTTGTTGTGGTGTAAAGTGAAGTCTTTTGGTCTACAAGAGATAACCCATGCTTTACAAAACCTATTTTGCTTACCTACATGTGATTTCTTGGATTCTACATGTGTTTTGCTATGAAATGTGAGAGTTTATGCATGTGTCTTGTGATAATGCATATTAGAGCTTGTGTTTAGGGTTCCTTTGTGCCATTGCTAGGCATTTTCCATGATTCAAGTCATTTTGTTGTGTTGGGTGAGATTTGGCATGTTTTGGACTTGAAATTGTGTTTGGAGAAGAAAATCCGCGAAGGGATTTGTTGTGGTACAGGATTGTTCCCGCGGGCGGAACGGCGGGCGGTGCACCACCCGCCGGCCTACCCGCGGGTTCGGGCATTGTGGGAATATGTTCCCGCGGGCGGAACCACGGGTGGGGCGCTACCCGCGGGTACATGGTGGTGTTTGTCCGGGATTTGTTCCCCGTGGTCCGTTTGACTCGGTATTTGGTCTTTTGACTTCCCGATGTTCTTTTGTGGAACTATTTGAGTGTCTTCTTGATGTTTCGTATGTCTAGAACTATATGGTAGGAATCCTTGTAGGGCTTTGGTGTCTTGAATCGTGCTAAGTGTTCAACATTGTGTTTCGTTGAACCGTGAAGTGTCTTGTGTGTTCCTCGGAACTATCTTTGGTTTCCCCGTTGATAAGCACGCTAGTTTGATGTCTAAATGCTAGCATGTGTGTTGCTTGTACCTTCCGATTGATTGATGATAACTTGTGTTATTCATCGTTGTTGTTGTTGGGCTGTGACCCATTCCTTGCTTGAGTATGTTTCATATCTTCGTTGTGATCCGTTGATTGATTCCTGTTGAGGTGTGATGTGTGTGTGGCTTTACCTGGACTGCACGATTAGTGGTATGGGACACTAGTCACCAAGGTATTGCAGCGGTCCTCGTGGTGGCCGTGACGTGATTATGGAGTTGTGGCCTTTGTGTAAGGTTCACGTTTTTGTGGGATAACATGTGTTATCCGTCCGGGCATGTGTTGCCGTGTACGGTACCTTGTGTACTATGAATTGGTGGTCTCGTTGGTGGTCGCTGGTGGGGGACGACGGTCCCGGGGGAATAAGGTTGGACTTGGTTGTACAGGGGTCCTGGAGGTAATGGTTGGAAGAAGATATAAGGTTGGGGGTAGCCATAAGGCTGGAACTGGGCATAAGGAAGGCATATCAACTCGTGATGGGTGATGTCACGAGGGCTTGTGTAGCCGTTGTTGTGAGTTCTCTTTCTTGTGACGTGTGTAGTCACAAGGGCATGTGTTGCCATCGGTCTTGTCTCTATCCTTTGTGTTGTGGTTAACCTTTGTGGTTTGGGATGTGTTCCCGTGTTATCTTTGTGAGTGATGAGTCTTGTGTTGACTGTTGATCTTGGCTTTTGACTTATATACTTATGTATTCCGTTTCGAAAATGGCTTTACAACTTATATCTATCTATGTATGATATTTCACATGTATTGGTGGGTTACCAGCATTATCGCTGACCGGGCGTCGTCCCAATGTTTATCTTTGTATCTTTCAGGTGATGTTTAGACGAGCGCGATGTCTAGTGCCTGGTAGCTTAGCACCTTTATCCTTGTTTTGTGGCCTGTGCGCCATTGTAGTTTTAGACTGATGTCTTTGGGATAGATGTTTACACATTGCAGATTTGATCGCCGTAGCGTTTACCGTGTTTGGTAGACGTGGCGTAACACCCCGTTTGGATTTCTTTTATCCAGTTCTCGTTTTATCTTCCTCTGTGCTAGTTTTGTTGTTTGATCTGCATGTGTAAAGGCTTTTTATCTAGCTTGTTTGGGGGGTGTTACAATAGGTTTTGTTGAGACATGGGTTACCTCTTAGCATTAGTTAATCCTCCCTTGGTTATTAAGGTTCTTCTCTAAAATTTCCATCCGATCGATCTCCCTAGGCTTGGTGGTGGGGAACCCCTTAGGAATATTTTTGTGTAATATAACTATGGTGGTAAGGGTTCTAATGCTTTTTAATCCCCTATTTATAGCATCAGGTAACCTAATCATAATCTGAATAGTAAAGGCTTACTTTCTTCATTCCTAGTAGATAAATAGGGCTAGGATTCCTAATTAGAATATGACTAGTAAAAGGTTTACTCTCTTTATTCCTAATAGGCTTAAGACTCTGGTTTAGGCAAGGTTCCACGATTCATGGTGGACCACATTAATTAATTAAAGGGAATTCTAACCGAATTAAATCCTTTTTAATTATTATTAACGGAATCAATTAAGTAATTAATCCGGGATTGAAGGCTGTAACACGGGGTGTTATATGCTTGGTGGTGGCTGTTATGGCGGGCTTGGGTGGTGCCGGCGGCATGGAGAGAGGGTGAGAGGGAGAGAGAGGGAGTTGTGTGTTTGGAGGAAGAAGAAGGGTTTTTGATTTGGGAATTTTGTGGGTTTTGGGGATTTGTAGGGGTTTAAGAAGGGAGTGTTCCCTTGAGATTTCAAGAAACACTCATAGCCTAGTGGTTGAGGCTTTAGTCTTGTAGGTGAGAGTAGGGGTGCAAACGAGCCGAGCCGAGCCCGAGCATGGGTAGGCTCATGCTCGTGCTCGTTAATGATAGCACTGCTCGAGCTCGAGCTCGAGTTCGTTCGAGCTCGTGAACTGATGCTCGAGCTCGAGCTCGAGCTCGAGCTCGAATTCGAGCTGAACTTGAGCTCGAGTTCAGGCTCGAATTCGAGCTCAAGTTTAGGCTCGAATTTGAGCTCAATTTTGATATCGAATTTGACCTGTTTGATTTAAAATTTAAACTACTTTGTTTTATGACTTTTATCCATACATAATTACTAAAGTATTTTAATTTCCCTCCCCTAATTATTATTTTTATATACTAAATATAATATAATATAATTATATATTATATAATATATTATAAGGCTCGCGAGCGGCTCGTCGAGCCGCGAGCCTACAATACCTAAGCTCGGCTCATGCTCGTTTAATCCATGAGCTGGTCGAGCTCGAACCGAGCTCGATTTTGACCGAGTTCGAGCCGAGCGTTGACCGAACTGCTCACGAGCGACTCACGAGCGGCTCGGCTCATTTACACCCCTAGGTGAGAGGTCTAAGGTTCCATTCCTATTGATAGCATTAACCCCCTTTGTTTTGCACCCCCTTTGGGTGTCTTTGTCTTTTTTCCTTCTTTTATCTTTTAGTGGTAAAAGGTTTGACCGGTCTTCCTTGTTGGACTTTGGATGTTGACTTTGGTGACTCGTGGGTTCTTGGGGTAGACTAGTCCTTTTCTTTATGCAAAATTATTTTGATTTTGCTTCTTTATTTATAATAATTCCGAAGTAGCTAAACTAAACAAGTAACTTTACTACGAGGGTGGTTACAGGGGGTTCGCTAATTACCCTAAACAGAACTCGTCTCCTGGAGCCATGTTTTCTTGGTCGAGGTTGCCTTCGTTTTCGAATTCGGCCTGAGTGCGGCTCGTGACGAACACCTTTCCGGGAGCACCGTAATTCCCTTGATTGTCCGTGCCCCTGTGTTGGCCCATGATTGTGGGGCGCGAGTTCGGGGGTTGGGTGCACTAGAAGGGCTTGTGTCCTTCTTCCCCGCAGTTGAAGCATCGCCAGGGGTTGCCCATGCAATCTTTGCCTCTATGGTCTTTGTTGCATTTTTGGCAATGGAGGTTCCTTGTATTGGCTTCGTTGTTTCCCAGGGGTGGCCTTTGGCAAGCTGGGTTGCTTGGTCTTGTGTTGGTGTTGTTTCTTGTTCTTTTCATAGGTGGTGCCCCACCTCCTGTGTTCATTTTACGGATCTGTTCCTGGACCCCACATTGTAGTAGTTGGATTCGATAGAGATTGGTGGCACTGGAGTAAGCCTCGTTGAGGGTTCGGGGTCCGCTCACGATTAGTGTGTTCCGGGCTTCAATGTTGAGGCCCGAAATAAATCTTTCTATCTTGGTTGCCTCCGTGGGGACTAATTCTGGCGCGAAGCGCGCTAGCTCAAGGAACCGCTTATGGTATTCCACGACGGTAGTCATTCCTTGCTTTAGGCGGAGGAACTCTTCGTGCATGGATGCTTTTACGTGTGCTGGGTAGAATCGTTCTCGTAGTCGTGTTTTTAGGTTTTCCCAGTTGAACCCTGGTTCCTGTCTGTAAGTGGGCCCCTCGTGTATTCCCCAAAGGTCTACCTCGTGTCCGAAGTAGAACGAGGCTATCTCTACACGACGTTTTTCTTGGCATTCTACTAATCCCAGAATCTTGTCGAAGGTCCGAATCCATTCCTCAAGGATTGCGGGATCTTCTTCTCCCGAGAAAGTGGGCGGTCGATGATTTAAACTTGTCGAGCGATTTCTGAGTTTGCGTTTGGTGGAGGCGGTGGTGGTCTGTTGTTCCGGAGAGCTATGTCGCTTAGTGCCTGGGCGACTTGTGTTAGTTGCTGTAGATTCTGAGCCAGGGGATAGTGTGTGGCGGGTTCAGGGGTCCTTGATTGCCTTTTGTTTGGTGCCATATCGTAGGTCTACATGGCCAATGTTTATTGTAATGATGAGTTAGTGTGTTGCACCCTTACCTTGATGCGATAAGTGAAGGGGGGAGTTCTTTAAATTAATGAAGGATAAAGTGAGGGAAAGTTATGTGATGATAGGTAGGCTCACAATCTCACCGCGCGTCCTAAGATTCCTGAATCCTATGTTCCTAAATACCTAGGCTCAAGCCTAATGTCCTAAAGTCTGGTTTTAAGATTTTTATCCTAGGGTCAAACTTAGGCTCTGATACCATCTGTAACACCCCGATATTTTAAAACTTTTCAATCTTATAATATGAAAGCAATTGTATTAAATAAAACCCAAATGGAGTATTCTAAACATAATGTCTAGGGTGTTATGCCACATCTGAGCTGGAGAACTCAGATGCACAGGCTATTCTAACTAACTATCCTTTAAACATTGTCATTACATCATCAAGGCGCGCAGGCCGAAAGGAAAGACTAACTATCTAAGCCGAGGTCCTCTAGCGCGCTCCGGTAGCTAATCATCTGTGCCTGAAAGCCAAATATATCTGTTTAGCGAATGATGCTGGTAACCCACTCCAACGCGTTGAAATACAATATAAGTATATATTTATATATAGATATACGAAAACCATTTTGAAGTAGGAAGGTATATACTTAAGAGACTCTAGCTTTAAAAACCAGGAATAGACTCGACAAATAGAAATAAGCATATTCAACAGTTATAATCAAGCATATAAAGATACTAGCATATATCCTAGAGTCACAGATTCACTTCACATCGTTCATATCATCATCCAATTCATATCTTGTGACATAAGCACACTTTGGTGGCGCCACAGGACCAATCGCATGCCCATACATGAGGGTCAGCGCATATAGCGCTAACACGGCCCCGCAGCACCCTACCTCGTATCGCAACACGAAGGGGTCGATCGCAACCGACCGATGAACCGCAGCTCATCATAATGTTTGATCACAACCAAACAGTGGACCGCAGCCCAAAAGTGAACCTCTGACCGCAGCCAGGAATATGAACCGTAGCTCATGTAAAACGTTAGATCGCAACCAAATGGTGGTGTTGGTCCCAAAAGAGGTAAGGTGAAAGTCTAGAGGGGGGGGCGGGGGGGGGGGGTGAATAGACTTTCAAACTTTTTCGCACAGCACAACAATTGCTAAGCCAAAGATAAACCAAAACTCTTAACTAGATTGTTAGAGTATGGTGCACAGCGGAAATAAATAAAAATAAAGTGTGTGTGAGATTGTGTGAGCAGTGTATCTCGTGTAGAGCGAATATGTAAAGAGCGGTAAGTAAAGAAAGCAGTAAAGAACACAAGACAATTATAGTGGTTCGCGAGGTGGTGTAATCCTCCTACTCCACTTGCTCTTATCTCCAAGAGCAATTCACTATATCTACCACTCCTTGGTTCCAAGATACAATGAATTTCCGTGATCTAGTGCTTTGATCACAAAGCCCGCACTAATCACACCCAGTGACACCACACTGCTGCTTCGGGTTTCACGTCGCCGCGCTACTATACCAGGATTTCACGACTCCGCGTTACTTTCCCCCCGTCTTCCACACTCCGGTAAAAACGTATCCCGTGATCCGGTGCTTTGATCACCAAGCCCACACCAATCACGCCCAGTGCCTCCGACACTGCTGCTTCGAATCTCACAGCTCCGTGTGAAAATCCAGGATTTCACAGCTCCGTGCTACTTTCCTCCCTTCTCTTGTTTTGCTCCAAAACATGTGTTGTCTTGCTTCCAACTTCTGAGACTCTGTAGATGATCTTCAATGATGCGCAGGTCTCTTTGATGAAGATAAACACTCTGGAATGATTTCTCTTGATAGCTCTGAGTGTTTTCTCTCTTTGAATATATCAAGTAAAGCACTTGATATTTTTTCTCTGCTTTGCTCTGTTTAAGAACTCTCAGAATATTTCTCTTTTAAAGCTTTTTGAGTTCTTTTTCTTTTCTCACTTCTCACTTGAAGATTTTTGGTATGCTCTGTACCAAATAAGATTTTTGCTCTATGCTCTTTCAAGCTTAATTGCTCTATTCGTTCCCCTTTGATGGGTTCGAATTTTCTCAACTGCTCTATCTCTTTTCAAGTTCGTGTTATGCTCTTCTGCTCTTCAAGTCTTCATATCTTCATCATTTTATAGCTGGTAATGAGAATCTATCCGTTGGAAAGAGACGCTCTCATTTTTGAAATCTTGTATCTTTTTGTCAGAGATCTTATCTTATCTTCTGCAAAGATGTCAGAAAGGATAAGCTAGCGTTGTTAGAGCTTCATCTCCATGTAAATGTGTTCTAAAACTTCATCTGATATTTCCTCTGGTTTTACGTTGAGTGGGAATATCTGGGTGTAGAACAGCTTCTCTGATTAGCTCTGAAGTGGTCTTTGTATCTTTGGGATTTAAAAATATTCATCAATTTAATCCCATACTAGTTAAACTAGTATTTTTCCCTGTGAGAATATTTTCATTGTAAGTTCATCTTCATCTTCTTCATTCTCACGTCTAGGTGTTCTCAGACTTCAAACTGGCTTTGAACTTCCACCCAATTTGAATTTCTCCTTTGTAATTGACACCCAATTTCAATTGGCACCCAATTTGAATTTCTCCATTGTAATTGGCTCCCAATTGACTTTAACTTGTAATTGGCTCCCAAATGCTCCTGGTGCTTTCAATTGCTTCCCAATTTGATTTGTTGACTTTGACTTCGAAATTGGCTCCTAGACTTCTCCTGGTATTGAATTTCATCTCATTTCAATTTGATCTCCATGTCTTCTTTGAATCGGTCCCCAACTTGAAATTGTATCCCATACTCCTGGTGCTTTCAATTGCTTCCCAATTTGATTTGTTGACTTTGACTTCGAAATTGGCTCCTAGACTTCTCCTGGTATTGAATTTCATCTCAATTCAATTTGATCTCCATGTCTTCTTTGAATCGGTCCCCAACTTGAAATTGCATCCCATACTACAACCTCAATTGGCTCCCAATTTCAATTCTAAATCGGTCCCCAACTTGAAATTGCATCCCATACTACAACCTCAATTGGCTCCCAATTTCAATTGCATCCCATACTACAACCTCAATTGGCTCCCAATTTCAATTGCATCCCATACTACAACCTCAATTGGCTCCCAATTTCAATTTCTCTGAAACTGGCTCCTAATTTCAATTGCTTCGAACTAGCTCCCAATTTCAATTGCTTCGAACTAGCTCCCAATTTCAATTGCTATGAAATCGGCTCCCAATTCCTTTGAATTGGCTCCCAAGTGCAATTGCATCTCAATTGCCACCCCAATTCCTTTGAATTGGCTCCCAAGTGCAATTGCATCTCAATTGCCACCCAAGTGAAATTGCTTCCCAATTTCCACTTGTAATCGGCGCCCAAGGCTTAAACTAGCGCCCAACTTTATCAGATTAATTTAATTTGACTTCTCAAATTTTACCTTGTAAAATTGTTGATGGTAAGTTTCAAACTTGAGCCATTTCGCATAATATATCAAGTATCATCCACTTCATCCGTACAACTTTTGATTAAATCTTCAATCATATTTGATGTACTCCTTTCTTTCCATAGATGCTTGATCTCCAAGTCAATTTTATGCATTCTTCCAACATTAATTTTCTTCACGAAAATACTTCTGGGATATCTTCTTTGAGTAGCATTGACGTGAATTATTGTATCATTCATCTTCTTCTTCAATTTGTCATTTTCTCCAGACAAATTCTTGATTTTCGGCTTTATATCTTCTTCTTCTATTTTCATCCATCTTCCTCTGTTTTTCTCTTTTCATAATTAAATAATTTCCCGATCATGGTCTTAAGACTCTACTAGACCTATAAATAAAATTGGGGGATCTACAAATACAAATTTGGCATATCAAAACCATTACACTTTATTCCTAACAATTTTCCCCCCTTTTGATAATGCCAAAACCTATACTCAGTCATTGGCTTTAAGTCTTTGAAAAATAATCTTTTTGCTCAATTTTATTTGACAAAGCCAAGATGAGTTTAACAGATGGTTTTCTAGACACAATCAAAAGAAACTTGTGAATTAAATTTTTAGACAAGCTCCTAAACGCATCTTGAATTATTTTTATTTTGATCATCATCAATTTTTAATTTTGTCGTGCGTTTGACATATTTCTTGTCTTTTAATTCACGAAAGTCTAATTACATTAAACAAATAAAATTAAAGACTCAAAATAGACCATGAGAAATATTTATTGATATATTTCGAATTTATAGAGAAAAACGCAACAGAGGTTCGAAAATAGAAAATATCAGCTTAAGAGAATATTCAGATTACCTTCTGGGTTTCTTCACACCAGAGTCTTTCTTTAAAATTTCCTTGACATGTTCTCTGAGCTTGAAGAAATCATCTTTGAACTTTGCATTCTGAAATTTCTTTGTAAGCTATCCAGCCATGTAATGTCCATAAGCTTCTTTGATATTGTTGCCCGGAAGAACTCCGTTTTCCCACTATAAGACACATTCTTCGAAGCTTCTTTCTTCTCCACGATTCAAGCCCATATTTCCGGTGAAATCTCTTAGTTCATACCACATCTCGGTTCTTTTCCTTTTGCGTTCTTCTTCTTTATTTTTCTCCGAGATACATTGGGCTTGATCGACTGCAGGCCATTTCTTGATCATGCTTGGTAGATTTTCCTTAGTCCATATTGTTGTCTGAGTGGTGGTACCCTTAGAGCATTCAAACCAGCCACGCTGTTCAGCAACCTTTGACTCGTACCAAGACTAGGATTCGCAAACTGAGCAAAACCAATCTGAGATGGTCCTTGTGAGGATTGTCCGCGGCTTCGGCCTCTACCTTGAGTAGACACTACTGGCTGTTGTTGACTTCCAAGAATAAATTCTTGTTGTTGCAAAGCCAAGTGACTGAGAATTTCTTCCCCCCTTTTGGCGATATCAACCAAAAATGCAAGGGTCTTAAAATCTCGATCTTGATTTGCCTTCACAGTTTCAACACTGTTGTGTGTTTCAATGGAAACGGTTTGCACGTTGTCAAGCTTGTTTGTTGTAACTGCGAGTTCAGCTTCAAGTTTGTTAATTCGGCTTTCTTGATCTTGAATCGCTTTGATTTGTCTCAAGTGACGTCCGTTGTTAATCTTTTCAGCTGCTTCACGTTCCTTCTTCATGAGCTGAATCACCTCAAGTAAGCCTTTTGTCAATTCTCCTTTCAAAATTCTTTCTGCTTTGTCAATCTGAGTCTTCAAAATATTTTGATGCTCCATTAATTTCTTCAGATTGACTCGTGTATCCGTGTGTTGTTGATCCATCTTTTGGTTTTGTTCAACCAACTTTTCTCCAATTGGTTGACAAACAACATCACTGGATTCGGCCACTTTGGTAAATAAGAATGAAAATATGCCATCATCTTGATCATTCATATGAACAAAGTTTTGAGGGGATCCGAATGGACTTCTATTCGGATCTGTGAAAACAACTGTATCAATAAGTTGCATCCCTTCTTCTTCAGGTGATTCAGCTTCTTGGTTTAGATCACCAACTTGTTCTTCTAGGACTTCTGTTCTTGTGTAATTGTCTGCAAATAATTCTTCATTTTCTAGAACAGGGTCCATGGTAGGCATGGTAGACTCGGTATGGTGTACCGGCAATACACTGGATAAATCCTCTGTGATAGGTAGTCTACTCTCAGTAGCAACTTCTACTGCAACTTCCACTGGTATATCTCTTCTTCTTTCTTCTGACACTTGTTCTCTTATTTCTTCTCGTACTGACGCTTCTCCTCTTAATTCTTTTCTTCTCTTATCCCTTTTGTAGCCATAATGTATATATATATATATATATATATATATATATATATATATATATATATATATATATATATATATATATATATATTGTGTGTCTTTTTGGCTACGAAACTTTTGATCTTTTTATATACGTAGGGATTTTTCATTTTGTAGGAGAGAGAGACAGAGAGAAAATAGAGATAGACAAAACCAGTAGCAAAAACAATCAAAAATTTTTATTTATCTCCTTCGTACAGAGAAGGAGAGGGAGAGAGAGAGATAACATATCGTTTCTTCAACAAGCAAAGAAGCCAGTACTCATGCAGTCTTCTGAGTCATAGCCTCCTGGTGGTGAAGGAGCATATCCCGGTCCTGAGTCACCACTGGACTCACTTTCCTCGAACATCGACCCGTTTGAGCTTGAAGATGAATAGGTTTGATTAAAAAACCTAGTAAAGTCCACTCGAGGACGGATGAACGGGTTGAGTGGCATCTGCTGATGAGGCGGTGGAGGAGCAGGGATTTCTTGTAGCAGAGGTGCAAGAACTGGCAGACTTGGTGGAAACTTCGGGAGAGGCTCTGGTGGAGGAGGAGGCTGATAGAGCCCATCAAAACCGAAACCGGGAGGAGGTAGAACCGGTCCAAAAGTCAGTTGTTTTAAATACTGGAGATATTCTGAATTGCTCATATTCAGAATTTCAGCATATATGTCAGGTTGAACAACCGGGGAGAACTTCATGAATGGAGGCTCAGACCCTTCCAATGGTTTCTTGGTACCATCATCTTCTTCATAGATAAAGCCCGGTTCACGCGGTGGTGATTCTGCAACTGCTTGAATTTGTGGCGACTCCTTTTCTTGCTCCCTTTCATCAGATATTAACACCAGAGGGTTGCTTGGTGTTTCTCCTGCCATTTTTCGTCCGTCCGTGCGTGTTGCCCTTCGGGGTTGTTTGAGAACTTTCTCCCAGGTTCTCTGACTTTGCTTCCTTATCTCGGTTTCCTGAGACTCGCTGGATACCATCTTACACCTGCAAAAATTCAAACAACAAAATCTTCCACAACAGGTATGTCTCGGCTGTCTCCCAATATATAGGGCGGTCAGGAGTGTAATCGGTTCACTTGCCGATGGAGAGTTAATTCTTCTTGCCGTCGTTTAGAGTTTACGGATGTGATGGATAGCGGCAAGACTTCTCATTGGCTGAGATGGCGGTGGATGGGAAGAGATTTGATGGGCAACGGTTTAGAGGGGAGAGTTTAATGAGGGGTTAGGTTTTAATTGCTCTGTGGGAGACGATTGATATTATTAAGCTGAGAGAAGGTATGGGGTGCCGATTTGAGAGAGAGAGGTAAGGTGAAAGTCTAGAGAGGGGGGGGGGGGGGGTGGAAGGTTGGGTGGAGGTTTAGAAAGGGTAGGAGGTTTTGGGTGGAGGTTTGATGCCCAATTAAACTCTAAATTTTCTCCTTTATCTCCTGATTTCCTTCTCAAATTCGTGTACCACAAACATAATAACACTCAAACATCTCGTTAGTAGCAAAAATTACTCCACAAATAATTAATCACACATACCAATTGTATTAAACTCATACACGGTAATTTCCAATCAAAAATTAAACACATTTTGAAAACTAACAAAATTAACACACATATTCCTAAATTATAATTAGAAACAACTTTATATAAAAAGCACATTTATCAGATTCCAAAAAAATTTAGAAACTAATAAAAATATTAACTTCTTGATTTCTAAAACATTTTATAGCAAATTATATCACATATACTGCATATATACGAAACACATGTACAATTAACACTTTAAATCACATTTTTGCACATAACACATATATATTATTAAATAAACACGGTAAATCATTTTTAGAGCAAATTGTTCATGCAAACAAGTTAGTTAATTTACAGAAACATGAACACATACTTAAAAACTGATTAACACATTAAAACATGCAATTTTATACAAATTATCAAATAAATCACGAATTGCACATTTCATCAAATTAATTTGCATGGCATATGATCTTACGTTAAATAACACATGCAAATGCACAAATAAGATCCTAACACATATTGCAATTTTATCATATAAAAATTTAGAATAAAAACATACATGCAAATACGTAAAACAATTTATTCATATAGAACAATTTATTTTGAGCACAAGTATCAATTTAAATAGAGAGATTAAGTCCAGTGATACTTAGCTCATTTCGATCATTCCCAACTCGTGCCTTAAGGTAGAAAATCTCGTTTCGCATAAAGGCTTCGTGAGAATATCAGCAACTTGGTTTTCCGTAGGGATATATTCGATCTTCAGATTTTTCTTTTCAACGTGATCCCTTATAAAATGATGTAGAATGTCGATATGTTTGGTTCTTGAGTGAAGCACCGGATTGTGAGTGATAGCGATTGCACTAGTATTATCACAATAAATACTAACGTCATCACAATTAACTCCGTAATCCTTCAATTGTTGCTTCATCCACAAAATTTGCGCACAACAACTTCCTGCAGCAATATATTCGGCCTCGGCGGTACTAGTTGCGATGGAATTTTGCTTTTTGCTGAACCAAGAAACAAGCCTTCCCCCAAGAACTGGCATGTCCCGAAAGTGCTTTTTCTGTCTATTTTGCAACCTGCAAAATCCGCATCTGAAAAACCCGTTAGAGTAAAATCTGTACCTTTTGGATACCACAATCCAACATTGATTGTGCCTTTCAGATATCGTATGATCTTCTTTGTTGTAGTGAGGTGACTTTCTTTTGGATTTGCTTGGAATCTTGCACACACGCCCACAGCATAAGAAATGTCCGGCCTGCTTGCAGTAAGATATAGAAGTGAACTAATCATTCCTCTATATTTTGTTTGATCGACATCTTTTCCATCTTCATCTTTGTCTAGCCTTGTTGATGTGCTCATTGGTATTTTGATCGATGATTTTCCATCAAGGCCAAACTTCTTTATCAAGTCGCGTGTGTACTTTGCTTGATTGATGAATACTCCTTCTTTCAGTTGTTTGACTTGTAAGCCCAAGAAGTAATTCAATTCACCCATCATGCTCATTTCAAATTTATTCTGCATAAGCTTCAAAAATTTCTCACACAAAGAATTGTTAGTGCTTCCAAAAATAATATCATCAACATATATTTGCACTAATAAAATATGATCACCATCTTGAATTCTAAATAGAGTTTTGTCAACAAGGCCTTTGGTGAATCCACAGCTTATTAAGAACATTGACAAAGTATCATACCAAGCTCTAGGTGCTTGTTTCAACCCATACAATGCCTTTTTAAGTTTGTAGACTTTATCACCTTCGCCTTTTACCTCAAAACCTGGGGGTTGTTCGACATAAACTTCTTCTTCGAGTAGACCATTCAAGAATGCGCTTTTCACGTCCATTTGATAAACGGTGAAATCTTTGTGTGCGGCGTAGGCTAGGAAAATTCTGATTGCTTCAAGTCGGGCTACCGGTGCAAAAGTTTCATAAAAATCAATTCCTTCTTCTTGAGAATATCCTTTTGCGACAAGCCTTGCTTTATTCCTAACAATCACGCCTTCTTCGTTTGCTTTGTTCTGGAAGACCCATTTGGTTCCTACAACATTGTGGTTCGCCGGTCTTGGAACAAGTTCCCAAACATCATTTCTTTTGAATTGATCGAGCTCCTCTTGCATAGCATTTATCCAATCCGGATCATTGAGAGCTTCGTCAATTTCTTTTGGTTCAATCTGAGATAGATAACACGTGAACAATGCTTCCATGGTAGATGATCTTGTTTTCACGCCTTCATGAATATTCCCAATAATTAATTCTGGAGGGTGATTTTTGAGCCATCTTAAATCTGGTTCAAATGGGTGCATGGTACTGGGTGGATCCATTTGTTGTGTACTGGGAGAGTTGGTTCGAATTTCCACATTTAATTCATTTTGTAATTGACCACCAACTTCACCAGTAACTTGATCACTAATTGGATCACCAACTTGTAATGCATCCTCATTCTCACGTGAGGCATCACTCCCAAAATTATTATTAAAAGAATTTCCAACTTCTTCTAGATGAGGGATGGGATTTTCTAGAGAATTAATTTCCAACTCATCCATTCCCTGCAAAACATCATCTTCACACGTATCATTAGTATCACAAAAAATCAATATGACACTTGTTACCATTTTGTACAGTTTCTTCGTCCAGTGCATCATTTTTGATCTGTGATTTTTCATCAAATACCACGTGTATGGATTCTTCAACCACCATTGATCTTTTATTCAAAACTCTGAACGCCTTGCTGGTGATCGAATATCCTAGAAAAATTCCTTCATCTGCACGCTCATCAAAAGCTTTTAGATGCAATTTATCATTAATATGAATAAAACATTTGCATCCAAAAATATGAAAATAACCAATATTTGGTATTCTCCCTTTATATAGCTCATATGGCGTCTTCTTGTACTGCTTATGGATCATGCTTCGATTTTGCGTGTAACAAGCAGTGTTGATAGCTTCCGCCCAATATCGTTTCGGGAGACCGGCAGCACTAATCATCACTCGTGCGGCTTCTTTGAGCGTCCGATTTCTTCTTTCGGCAACACCGTTTTGTTGCGGTGTTCTTGCGGCAGATAATTGAGGAGAAATTCCATGTGAATTGCAAAATCATCAACAACAACGAGAGTATATTTCTTACCACTCACACTTATTGGATCAACCGGTCCAAATAAGTCCATATGTAGTAAGCTTAGCGGTCTTGACGTTGACTCGTGTGTCTTTGATTTGAATGATGATTTGATTTGCTTTCCGCATTGGCATGCATCACACACTTGGTCCTTCTTGAAGATAATGTCTGGCAAGTCTTCTACTAGATTCTTCTTTGCAAGCTGATTGATGGTCTTGAAGTTTAAGTGGTTGAGCTTTCTGTGCCATTCCCAATTAGCTTCATTTGAATTTCTGGCCATTAAGCACACTGAATCTTTGCTAGTTCTCCAATCAACAACATACATATTCTTTCGCCGTTTTCCAAATAAAATAGTCTGATTTGTGAGCTCATTTTTGATTAGGCAATTATCTTTAGAAAATTCTACAAGATAGCCTTTATCACAAAATTGACTAGTGCTCAACAAATTAAATTTTAATCCTTCAACGAAAGAAACATCTTCAATCTTCAAACCATTTTTCTTGATCGTGCCAACTCCTTTTGTAATTCCATAATTTTGATTTCCTCCGAATATAACTTTTGGTCCATCGATTTCTTTGAAATTCATTAGATATGATTTATTTCTAGTCATGTGGCGTGAGCAACCACTATCGATGTACCAAACATCCTGCAAAAAAGATTAATTAACTTTAGGTACCCATATTTGCTTGGGTCCTTTATTGTTAGTGATTTTTGGTAACCAAACCCACCTTGATCTTATTGAATTAAGATGAGGCGATTTGTAACCATTAGAGACACGATAATCATAACTCACATTAGAAAATATTTTTGGCTCCGGGTTTTGAAAATTATTTTTATATTTTGGCACCTGGGAAGAGAATGGTTGCTTTGGTCTATAAAAAGCATTACATCTATTGCACAACCAATCTTTTTGAGTGGGATCAAATTTCCCAACTTTATTTCTAGAAAAGCTTCCCTCTTTTCTATGAAATCTTTTTGCACTTGACTCTTTGGCATATCTTTGCTTGTAGAATTTTTGTTGTTTTGTCGTATCATAGAATTGTTTTGGCCTTTCAACATTCAACTTTGCATTTGTTTGATAGCCAAGTCCTTGTCTCATTGTGCTATTCTGACTTTTAACAAATTTTACCACTTGAACTTTATTATTTAAAGTAGTAGTAGAATTAGTCAGATTTTGAGGGGTTTGAGAACATGTGGAGTCATAACCAATTCCGGTTCTATCTCCTGATGGCTTTTGCATGCTCACCATTTTGTCTATAATTTTAGACGAATTAGTGAACGTAGCAATAGTAGCTCTAAGATTATGTTCTCTAACCTCTCTAGCTTTACACTCTTCTTGAAGATGAATATTTTCATTCTTCAATTTACTCACTTCAAGTAAAGCATCTTGCAATTTTTTATTCATTTCTTCTTTTTCAAGAATTAGAATATTATTGCGCTCCTTGAGTTGAGTATGAGTGAGCATAATCTCTTGACATTCTCGCATTAGATTGTCAATAGATTCACGAGAAAAAGAAGAATTAACAGAATTGAAAGAATTAGATGTTACCTCTTCTTCCTCTGCTTCAAGAGCCATAAGACAATCTTCACTTGTACTCAACTCAATTGACTTGCATATTAGCGCCGTATCATCATCCGAATATGAACTTTCATCGCTTGATGATGAATCCTCCGAATCATCATTTTCGTTTGGTTCGTTGCTAACGAGAGCTTTTCTTTTGTCGCGCTTGAACCTTTTGCTTTCGGATTTGTTTGGCGTAGATTCAACATTTTTTCCTTGATACTTGCTAACGATCGGATACGGACAATTTATTTTAAAATGTCCGGGTTTGCGGCAATTGTAGCACAAATCCTTATTTTCTTCGACTTTTTCTTCTTGTGGGGTGCGAGAGAAGAATTTTCCACGAGCAGAATTTTTGTTGTCTCCTTTTCGCATAAACCTTCTAAATTTTTTAACAAAAAGAGCAAACTGTTCGTCAGTCATAAAATCAACATTATTTTCTACTGACCTGGAGGTTGACGGTTGTTCGGTCATTAGAGCAGTATTTCGAGCTTCATGAACATCATCATCTTTGGCCTTCATTTCGAACTCATATGCTTTTAGATCACTAAATAATTTGTCTGTTGATAACATTCTTAGATCTCGGTGATCGCGCATAGCCGTAACCTTCATATCCCATGCAGATGGTAAGCCTCGTAGAATTTTGCGATTAATTTCTTTTTGGCTCATATTTTTGCCAAGATCATTAATCTCTCCAAGAACTTTGACCATTCGAGCTTCCATGTCTGCAACACTTTCATTTGAGAGCATTTTGAAATCTTCAAACTTCTTCATGGCGATTGTGAGCTTATTGTCTTTTTCTTGTTCATCTCCTTCACTAATCTTGATGAGAGTTTCCCATATTTCTTTGGCAGTGGCACACTTTCGGATCTTCGGAAATACTGTATCATCAACGGCTTTGAATAGAATATCCTTGGCAATATTGTCAAGATTATTCCGCGTTCTATCGTCTGATGTCCATTCCGGTTTTGGCTTTTGTACGTACTGTGGAGCATCCGGGGATATAACAAATACCGTATTGATTTTTAATATTTCTATAGGGCCAGTGGAAATAACTTCCCACATTTCATCGTGTAAAGCCGATACGTGTACCTGCATACGAACTTTCCAATCATCAAATTTATCAAGAGAGAATAATAGATTTTGAGCTAAATCTTTCTTCATCATCATCACGAGAGATATGAAAGATTAATCCAATTCACACACTTTGTAGAATGGATTAGCCTAGCAGTCAAAAACAGTTAACCCAGTTAGGCAACGTGTTCTAATGCCAAAGGTTGGTATAAACTCACTCAAATAGGCTACAGGCTCAGATACCAATTGTTGGTATCAGTTAGAGACAAATTCTGACTCGGATAGGCACCTGCTCTGATACCAATTGTTGGTCCCAAAAGAGGTAAGGTGAAAGTCTAGAGGGGGGGGGGGGGGGGGTGAATAGACTTTCAAACTTTTTCGCACAGCACAACAATTGCTAAGCCAGAGATAAACCAAATCTTTTAACTAGATTGTTAGAGTATGGTGCATAGCGGAAATAAATAAACATAAAGTGTGTGTGAGATTGTGTGAGCAGTGTATCTCGTGTAGAGCGAATATGTAAAGAGCGGTAAGTAAAGAAAGCAGTAAAGAACACAAGACAATTATAGTGGTTCGCGAGGTGGTGTAATCCTCCTACTCCACTTGCTCTTATCTCCAAGAGCAATTCACTATATCTACCACTCCTTGGTTCCAAGATACAATGAATTTCCGTGATCTAGTGCTTTGATCACAAAGCCCGCACTAATCATGCCCAGTGACACCACACTGCTGCTTCGGGTTTAACGTCGCCGCGCTACTATACCAGGATTTCACGACTCCGCGTTACTTTCCCCCCGTCTTCCACACTCCGGTAGAAACGTATCCCGTGATCTGGTGCTTTGATCACCAAGCCCACACCAATCACGCCCAGTGCCTCCGACACTGTTGCTTCGGATCTCACAGCTCCGTGTGACAATCCAGGATTTCACAGCTCCGCGCTACTTTCCTCCCTTCTCTTGTTTTGCTCCAAAACAAGTGTTGTCTTGCTTCCAACTTCTGAGACTCTGTAGATGATCTTCAGTGATGCGCAGGTCTCTTTGATGAAGATATACACTCTGGAATAATTTCTCTTGATAGCTCTGAGTGTTTTCTCTCTTTGAATATATCAAGTAAAGCACTTGATATTTTTGCTCTGCTTTGCTCTGTTTAAGAACTCTTAGAATATTTCTCTTTTGAAGCTTTCTGAGTTCTTTTTCTTTTCTCACTTCTCACTTGAAGATTTTTGGTATGCTCTGTACCAAATAAGATTTTTGGTCTATGCTCTTTCAAGCTTAATTGCTCTATTCGTTCCCCTTTGATGGGTTCGAATTTTCTCAACTGCTCTATCTCTTTTCAAGTTCGAGTTATGCTCTTCTGCTCTTCAAGTCTTCATATCTTCATCATTTTACAGCTGGTAATGAGAATCTGTCCGTTGGAAAGAGACACTCTCATTTTTGAAATCTTGTATCTTTTTGTCAGAGATCTTATCTTATCTTCTGCAAAGATGTCAGAAAGGATAAGCTAGCCGTTGTTAGAGCTTCATCTCCATGTAAATGGGTTCTCAAACTTCATCTGATATTTCCTCTGGTTTTACGTTGAGTGGGAATATCTGGGTGTAGAACGGCTTCGCTGATTAGCTCTGAAGTGGTCTTTGTATCTTTGGGATTTAAAAATATTCATCAATTTAATCCCATACTAGTTAAACTAGTATTTTCCCCTGTGAGAATATTTTCACTGTAAGTTCATCTTCATCTTCTTCATTCTCACGTCTGGGTGTTCTCAGACTTCAAACTGGCTTTGAACTTCCACCCAATTTGAATTTCTCCTTTGTAATTGACAGACGTGTTCTCAGACTTCAAACTGGCTTTGAACTTCCACCCAATTTGAATTTCTCCTTTGTAATTGACACCCAATTCAATTGGCTTGTAATTGGCACCCAATTTGAATTTCTCCATTGTAATTGGCTCCCAATTGACTTTGACTTGTAATTGGCTCCCAAATTGCTCCTGGTGCTTTCAATTGCTTCCCAATTTGATTTGTTGACTTTGACTTCGAAATTGGCTCCCAGACTTCTCCTGGTATTGAATTTCATCTCAATTCAATTTGATCTCCATGTCTTCTTTGAATCCTAGACTTCTCCTGGTATTGAATTTCATCTCAATTCAATTTGATCTCCCTGTCTTCTTTGAATCAGTCCCCAACTTGAAATTGCATCCCATACTACAACCTCAATTGGCTCCAACTTGAAATTGCATCCCATACTACAACCTCAATTGGCTCCCAATTTCAATTCTACATTGGCTCCCATCTTGAATTGAGAAATTGCATCCCATACTACAACCTCAATTGGCTCCCAATTTCAATTCTACATTGGCTCTTGAATTGAGAAATTGCATCCCATACTACAACGTCAATTGGCTCCCAATTTCAATTCTACATTGGCTCCCATCTTCAATTGATTCTCATGTGAAACTTGCTCCAAATTTCAATTGATTTCAATTTCTCTGAAACTGGCTCCCAATTTCAATTGATTTCAATTTCTCTGAAACTGGCTCCCAATTTCAATTGATTTCAATTTCTCTGAAACTGGCTCCCAATTTCAATTGCTTGGCTCTTGAATTGAGAAATTGCATCCCATACTACAACCTCAATTGGCTCCCAATTTCAATTCTACATTGGCTCCCATCTTGAATTGATTCTCATTTCAATTTCTCTGAAACTGGCTCCCTCCCAATTTCAATTGCTTGGCTCTTGAATTGTGAAATTGCATCCCATACTACAACCTCAATTGGCTCCCAATTTCAATTCTACATTTGGCTCCCATCTTGAATTGATTCTCATGTGAAACTTGCTCCCAATTTCAATTGATTTCAATTTCTCTGAAACTGGCTCCCAATTTCAATTGCTTCGAACTAGCTCCCAATTTCTGAAACTGGCTCCCAATTTCAATTGCTTCGAACTAGCTCCCAATTTCTGCTATGAAATCGGCTCCTAATTCCTTTGGCTTGCATCTCAATTGCCACCCAAGTGAAATTGCTTCCCACTTGTAATCGGCGCCCAAGGCTTAAACTAGCGCCCAACTTTATCAGATTAATTTAATTTGACTTCTCAAATTTTACCTTGTAAAATTATTAATGGTAAGTTTCGAACTTGAGTCATTTCGCATAATATATCAAGCATCATCCACTTCGTCCATACAGCTTTTAATTAAATCTCCAATCATATTTTATGTACTCCTTTCTTTCCATAGATGCTTGATCTCCAAGTCAATTTCTTCAGACTTTTATGATCCATATAAATCTTGCATTGTACTCCGTATAGATAGTGTCTCCAGATTTTTAGTGCGAACACAATGGCTTCTAGCTCGAGATCCTGGGTGGGGTAGTTTTCTTCGTGGGATTTGAGTTGTCTGGATGCATATGCTATCACTTTTCCCTTTTGCATTAGTACGCATCCCAGTCCTTTCTTGGAGGCATCGCTGAAAACCTCGAATCCTTCTACCCGGAGGGAAGGGCTAGGACGGGTGCGGTGGTTAGTTTTTCTTTCAGTCTTTGAAAGGCGGTGATGCAGTTGTTGTCCCAATGAAAGGGGGCTTCCCTTTTCGTGAGTCTGGTGAGGGGTTGGGCTATCTTGGAAAAATCGGGTACAAACCTTCGATAATAGCCTGCTAACCCTACGAAGCTTCTGACTTCTGAGAGTGACTTTGGCGTGGGCCACTCCTTGACGGCGTGGATTTTGGTTGGGTCTACCTTGATTCCCTCTTTGGTGATTACGTGACCCAGGAACGTTACGTTGTCTTTCCAAAACTCGCATTTGGAGAATTTGGCGTATAGTTGGTGTTTCCTCAGAGTTTGCAAGGTCGTGCGGAGGTGCTTTTCGTGCTCTTCTTTGTTTTGGGAGTATACTAGAATGTCGTCGATGAACACGATGACGAAGTGATCGAGGTAAGGCTGGAATACTCGATTCATGAGGTCCATGAATATTGCGGGCGCATTGGTGAGTCCGAAGGGCATCACTGTGAACTCGTAATGGCCGTAGCGAGTACGAAATGCTGTTTTCTGGATGTCTGGATTGGCTACCTTTATCTAATGATACCCGGACCTTAGATCGATTTTCGAGAACACCCCTGCTCCCTTGAGTTGGTCAAACAAATCATCGATTCGAGGAAGGGGGTACTTATTCTTTATTGTGACTTGATTTAATTCTCTGTAGTCGATGCATAGTCGCATGCTTCCATCCTTTTTCTTGAAGAATAGCACCGGTGCTCCCCACGGGGAGGTGCTGGGGCGTGTGTATCCCTTATCTAGTAATTCCTGGAGTTGTGCTTTTAGTTCCTTCATTTCCTTAGGTGCCAGTCTATAGGGTGGTTTTGAAATGGGAGCGGCGCCCGGCATCAGTTCTATTGTGAACTCGACTTCTCTGGCTGGGAGCGCCCCGGGGATTTCGTCCGGGAAGACTTCGATGAATTCGTTTACCACTGGAATGGTTTGAGCCTCGGCTACTTTGGTATTGAGGTCTTCGACCGAGCATAGGAATGCCTCGTGTCCATGCGTGAGGTATTTCTTCATTTTCATCATGTTTACTACTTTGACATCCGGGTTCTTGTGGGTCCCGTGGTAGGATACCCGCTTGCCGTGGGGCCCTCGTAAGACCACTTTTTGTTCGCCGCATAGGATTTATGCTTGGAATTTCTTTAACCAATCCATTCCCAAGATTACTTGTATTCCATCTAGTCTGAATTGTATTAGGTTGCTAGGGAATTCCACTCCTTTGATGGTGATCATTACATCTTGGTACATGCGGTCACATTTTATAATCTCGCCGGATGCCACTTGGACTTGCAGTTGTACTTTCGTGCTGGTGTTTAGACCGAGTTGCGTGGCGAATTCGGCTGCTATAAATGAGTTGGTGGCTCCTGAGTCAAATAGTGTGGTGGCTGGAGTGGCGTGTATGAGGAAGGTTCTGGAGACTACGTTGCTATCTCCGATTTTAGCTCTGCTTATGGTAAGGATTCTTTCGTGTGTGATTTTCACCTCCATTGAAGGGATTGGTGTTATGGCTTTGTGGGGAGGGGAGGTCCTGGCGATTTTTGATTTTCGAAGGGGGTGCACGTGACTTCCTTCGATTCCCCTTTTGTGCCCCAGGTGTGTTTCCTGTGGCTTGCTTGGTATTTGTTATCGCTGGGAAGCCTTGGCATAGGCTTCCATGAGAGTGCTCGATTCTTGCGTGGCCAGGGCTCTCTGGCTTTCGGGGTTGAGTCCCGTTACGAATTTCTTGATTCTGATTGATTCTGTAGGTACTAGTTCGGGTGCGAAGCGTGCCAGGTTGAGGAATTGCCGGTAGTGTTCTGTGATTGGAGTTGTTCCTTGATTTAGATGAACGAACTCTCCGTACACGACTGCCTTTACGTGCTTGGGGTAAAATTGTTCTCGTAATAGTGTTTTTAGTGTTTTCCAGTTGAATTTGGGATTCTGCTCGTAATTGGGTTTCTCGTGGACCCACCAAGTGTCAGCCTCGTGTTTGAAGTAAAAGGAGGCTATTTTTACTTGGTGGTTTTCTGGGCTTCCCGTTGTTTCGAATATCTTGTCAAAGGTCTTGATCCATTCTTCGAGGACTGTGGGGTTTTCTTCCCCTGAGAAGGTAGGTGGTTGATGTTCTAAGATTTGGTGATGGATTTCCAAGTTTCTGTTTGGGGATGACGGCCGAAGGATGGTGTTGCTCAGTGTCTGGGCAACTTGGGCCAGACGTAGTAGATTCTGGATTAGGGCTTCATTTGTGTGGGGTCCTGTTGCCTTTGCTAGTTTCCTTGTTAGTGCCATCCTGGGAGTGCATAGGCCGATGTTACTTTGCATCCTTACCTTGATGCTATGAGTGGAGGGGAGTTGTGTGTGTAGGTTCCACGATCCCACTGCGCGTCCTAAGATTCTTGAGTCCTATGTTCCTAATTTCCTAGAGTTCTAGCCTAATGTCCTAAAGTCCGGTCTTAAGGGTCTTATCCTGGGTTCAACCTTAGGCTCTGATACCAACTGTAACACCCTGAAATTTTAAAACTTTTAAGACTTATGTAATAAAGGTAAATTCTCATTAAATCCCAGAAATATGACGTAAGAGTATGGGGTGCTATGCCACACCTGAGCTAGAGAACTCAGGTGCACAGGCTAACTAACCGAAATCCTCAATAATGTCAATACATAAGCATGACACGCAGGCCGAAAGGGAAACTATCTACTCTACGCTTCAAATCTCTAGCGCGCTCCAGTGTCTACTCATCTGTGCCTGAAAGCCAAATATATCTGTTCAGCGAGAGATGCTGGTAACCCACTCTAACGCATTGAAATACATTATAGGTAGATATATATAGATATATGAAAAACCATTTTGAAGCAGGAAGATAAAACAGTAATAGACAGTTAAGTAGAGATAACATCATAGGAAATACGCATCACAGGTCACAGTTCACTTTTCAATTCCATCATATCATCATTCAATCATCATTCATAGCACATAATCGTTGATGGCGCCACGGGACCAATCGCATGCCCCGAACATGAGGGTTAATGCTTATAGCATTAACACGGCCCCGTAGCACCCTACCTCAGTGCCGTGGTATGAGGGGAGTTGATCGCAACCAACCCTTTGAGAACCGCAGACGAACTCAACGTCGGACCTCGATCCGACACACCGTTGACGCACACAGTCGGTGGACCGTGATCCCCTTTACAAGGAGGGACTTACGACCCTACACACCGTCGATGCGCACAGTCGGTGGACCATAGCGGATCAAGCCTGGCTTACCGCTGAGCTATACTCAGTCGGTGGGCGAAGGTCCTCGGAGACTATGGCCCTACACATCGCTGTCCCATCATTCGGTGGATCCCAGCCAGCCGTAGCCCTACACACCGCCTGATTACTCAGGTCGGTGGACTACAGCCTTCCTCGGCTTATTGGCCCTACACACCGTCCTGACGCGTTCAGGTCTGGTGGGTCATAGCACCGAGGCTCATAATTTAGACATGTAGTCCAAGAAGTGAATCAATTTGGCCTTAGCCACTTCTAAGCCTTAGCTCAGGAACAATCCATTTGGCCTTCAGCCACTTCCGAACCTTTAGTCCGGGAACAATCCATTCGGTCTTCAACCGACTTCTGAACCTTAGTCCGGGAATAATCCATTCGGTCTTCAATCGACTTCCGAACCTTAGTCCGGGAACCACCCAATTGGCCTATAACCAAAATGGGGGATCATGCAACACATAATACATAGGAGCACGTAATAGCATATCGGGAGGAAAAAGACATATAAATAAACTTACGTGTGATCATTCACATACTACGAATAGTCCTAAGGGTTCATACAAATTCCACCTAGGTCAACGGGTTACCAGTTCAATTAGCATGCATTCTCTAAGACTCATCTAGCCTACGAGTGGGACCCGAAACATCAAACTAGACACAAGCATGACAAACGGGGTCCGTTGGGACACCACGGGGAATGGGGAACATCAAACGGGGAAGCCGGGGACCTGGGGTGGGCTACGGACCAGCGGGTAGCCGGTGGGTGGGGGTCAACGGCCGGCTGCCCGCCGGAGGGCACTGTTCCGGGCAGCGGGTTGCCGGCGGGCAGTCGGCTGCCCGGTGGCTGCCCGCTGCCGGGCAGTGCCCCTTTGGGCAGTGGGTAGGTGGTGGGTTCCCCCACCCCCACCTACCCTCCACTGACTCTTTACTCATATAATCATCCCGGGAACCTTCGTGGAACCCGAAACCATGCTTAGACACTTTTAAACGCAAATAACGACATCACGTAAGCAATTAACGAATCAAAAGCAAGAATCATGTAGGACTTATCCTATTACGACTTCTAAATATAAACAGCACCCAAACATGAAAATTCCCACCCAAATATAAATCAAGAACATCACAATACAAATTCCCAATCCAACCTAGGGCTCTAATCCCACCCAAATCATCAAAATATATTTTATCTTTAACATCAAGAAAATATCAAGATTCGTCAAGAATCATCATATCATAATCAAGAACTTCTTTTTAACGTCAAGATCATCAAGATTATCAAGAAAGCATATAAATCATCTTATCAATCATCAAGAACATAACATAATTATCATAGAAGAATTCAATCAGGACACAAGAATATAGAGGGAGGCCAAGGAAAGAGATTATAGCGAAGAAAATAGGTTTTGTTGAGACATGAGTTACCTCTTAGCCTTAATTAATTTCCTTGGCTATGAAGGGTCTTTCTTTAAGCTTTCTTCTTTTTTGATTTCTCCTAAGGGGATTCTTGGAACTTCTTGTGTGGTGAGAGATTATTGTGGTGTAAGATCTAGGTGCCTCTTATGACCCTATATATATATATATATATATATATATATTCCCGAAAGTCCTAATTGGGGTCTAAATACTATGGGCTTGCTAATTCTATTCCTTATAGGACTAAGGAGTTAGTTATAGGGATGTCGGCCTATGGACTATGGTGGACCTTTCTTAGTTGATTAATGGGTTTTTAATTCTCTTTTTAGGGTAAGTGATTAAATAATTAGGGGTCGTAACACGGGGTGTTACAACATAAGTATCAAGATTAGCATGTAAACATGAAGATCATCTCATAAACATCAAGATTATCTCATATTCGTCATATCAATCTCAAGAAAATCCTTATCAAGATGCAAACACAGAATCATATATCGAAGGAGCCAATGAAAGAGATTGTAGCAAGGAAAATAGATTTTGTTGAGACATCAGTTACCTCTTAGCCTTAATCAGAATCCTTGGCTACTAAGGTTCTTCTCTAAGATTTCCATCCGATTGATCTCCCTAGGCTTTGTGGTGGGGAATTTCTCGGGAATATTTTCATGTAATATAACTATGGTTGGTACGGGTTATAATTGCTTTCTAATCCCCTATTTATAGAATCAGGAATCCTAATCATAATCTGAATAGTAAAGCCCTACTTTCTTTATTCCTAATAGATATGTAGGTCTAGGATTCATAATTAGAATCTGACTAGTAAAAGGTTTACTCTCTTTATTCCTAATAGGCTCAAGACTCTAGTTTAGGCAAGGGTCCACGATCCATGGTGGACCACGTTAATTAATTAAAGGTAATCCTAAACAAATTAAATCCTTTTTAATTATTATTAACGGAATTAATTAAATAATTAATTCGGGATTAAAGGCCGTAACACGGGGTGTTACAGTTCACCCGCCAGCCGCCCGCTGGAATAGTGCCGCCGATCCGGCGGGTGGTCGGGTAGGGGTTCGTCCCCCCACCAACTACTCGCTGGAATGACTCTCTTGGCAATTTTCCCCACTTCGGGAATTCACCAATTATGCCCAAATTCAAGTCCAAACCCACCCAAACTCACGTCAACAATTATAGGGAGTTGAATACATGGAATAACACAAAGAACAACGTTATCGAACCCTAAACACAAGCTCTAGACTTGCCCAAACACAAGATTACGCATATAATTGTTCAAGAACATCAAGAATCCACAGTATAAACCTTAAATACAAGCTCTATCAAGGCATAATCACATGTTAACACATTCCATCATTCTCGGATTCCAATAAATCATAACATAGCAAAGAAAATAGGTTTTGTAAACATAGGTCACCTTTTAGCTTAATTAAACTTCTCACGACTCCTAAGATTCTTCTACAAGGTCCTTTCCGAATTGATCTTTCCTAGGCTTGGTGATGGGGGATTCTTTGACTACGTCTTGGGAGGGATTTTCGAGTGAGAGGGAGAGGGATGGGTGAAAGGATTCTAATTGATCCTTGGTTCCTCTTAAATAGGTTTAGGATTCCTAATGAGAATCTGAATAGTATTGGGCCCACCTTCTTTATTCCAACAGGCTTAAAGTCGTAAATATAGACAAGGATCCACGGTCCACCATGGACCATACCAATTAATTAAGGGATCCCGGCCGAATTAAATCCTTTTAGCTATTCCTAATGGAATTAATTAAATAATAAATTCGGGTTTAAAGGGTAAAATTATGGGGTGTTACACTAGAACCCAACTCAACCAAGTAATCTAGCTACTATGCATAATGAAAGCAAGAAACCCTAGTTCTAACATGGATCAATTGCAAAGCAAATAGAAATTAAGTTTGGAAAGCAAGGTAAAAAGATAAGGAAAGATTGTACCAATATAAAGCAATCAAATCTTCAAAGCTACAAGATCTTCAATCCCAAAAGGCTCCTTCCTTCTTCCCTTTATCATCTACTTTCTAATCTGTGGATGTAATGTCTAAAAATGAAGTGCTCTCCCTTTACAATATGAAAAATCCCCTATTTAAACCTAAAATCGCGTAAGTGGCGCAACAACGTCAGCTCCAACGTTACACACAACGTGCCTTGTCGCGCTTTGCAACGCACGTTGGACTTACTGGAAATCTCACCTTGCTTCTGCTCTTTGCAACGCACGTTCCAACGTGCGTTGAACTTTCTGGAAATCTCATTCTTCCTCTGATCCTGCAACGCACGTCCAACGCATGTTTCCCTCTTCGTTGCCTTCGCAACGCACGTTGCTCTGCTCGTTGCTGGCTACTGTTTTGCCTCTTTGTTTCGCTAAATTCCGGAGTACGCCACTTGGCTTCTTTTTGCCTGGATTCAACTACAAATATATCAATTTCAAAGTGAAGTGCTCTATTTGTAACTTATAGCAAAACAAACTCAAATGGTCCTAAAACTAAACACAATCAAGCAAATTCTACTCAAAACGGCCATTGAATGGCCCTATAAAACAAGTGTTCTTGACGCTTATCAGGTCACTTATGCTTCACAGTGTCCTGGTCACGAGCATGGATCCCCCTCGTGACACTTTCTGGTTCGTCGTCACGAGTGGGTCACGAGCGTGGCTGCCTTCGTGACACTTTCTGGTTCCTTGTCACGAATGGGTCACGAGTGTGGCCAGGCTTTGCAGAAAAACTCCACTTTGCACTCTTCTTTGGTTACTCCAGTTCATGCCCATATGTCTCTATTTTAGCTCAAACTTCTTCAGAAACACTAAAGTGCAAGATATGATAGAGCTTTGCAACACATTAGCACATTTTGACATATTTCACCACAAATCAGCCACAAAGGATCACATTTAAGCACAAAACAACCCCACAATTACGCTAATAAATGAGTGTCTTTGGCACTTATTAGTGGTTAAATTATTAATGTCGACCTACTTATCACCAGTTGCCTTTAAGTAGGATATGACAACTAGATAGCCAAAGAACTCTATGGTTAAGCATACTTGACTTACAATAGTCACAAGATGTGTAACACCCCTAATTTTTAAAACTTTTAAACTTATGAAATTAAGGCAATCTAACATTAATATTCCAAACAGAGCAGAGACTACACAATAAAATTCGGGGTGCTATGCCACATCTAGGCTTGAGAACTTAGATGCAGAGGCTAACTAACTAAACAAAACATAATTCAAGTTTAATATCCAAAATACAAGCCAAGGCACGCAGGCAATTTACCAAGGCTAAAACTATCTAAGCTAAGTCCTCGCGTCCATCTAGCGCACTCTGATGCTACTGATCTGCACCTGAAAAACATATGGTGTAACAATCGTCAGTGAATAATGCTGAGTAACCCACTCCCACCCTTTGAGTACAATAAGTATAAGTATAGGAAATCATTTTGAGACTGGTATACATATATAATCCTGAGCAACGCTAGCATTAAAACCCAAGATCAAGACTCAAGACACATTAACAGACTCAAAAAGGCTCAACAACAAACCTAACATAACAAGGCTCAACGACATAAAGATACTAGCATGCAACCTAATTCCACAAGATAAGACAATAACAAGGCTCAACAACAAACCAAGATGGTAATAAGGCTCAACAACAAACCAAGATGATAATAAGGCTCAACAACAAACCCGACAATCATAGGGCTCAATAACAAACAAGGCAGCAACAACACACATGTCAACGTTCCAACCTTATACCAAGTTCCAACCTTTACTCCTCTTCATCCTTATAACAGTTCCAATCTGTACCTCCAGGCCACCCTTATATCGCCTCCATTATTCATCCGGAGCACGCATGCTCCCCACCGACATACCGCCAACAAAGTCGCCAATCTGATAGCACCGCAGTACCATTAACACGTGATCTGTGCCTATAGCACAATAATCAAGGGGTCATGCCTATAGCACAATGACAGGGCACCGCAGCGCTAATGACTTAATCTGTTCCTTTAGCAAACTAATTAAGGGTGGTATGTGCCTATAGCACAATGACCGAGCAATCGTTGTGCTAAACCGCCAACAAATCTTTTCCACCAATCACATCTCTTTTCTCATTATGGGCAAATCAATCACAACAACCAATACGATGTGATAACAGCAACCAACAACACTTAATCAACCACAATAATCAATCCTCAACAACAACAACAATCAATGTTCAACAACAATAATAACCTATACAAAACTCTTAAAATGGTACCCGAAACATAACACGAGGCTCATAAACACCAAATGGGGCACAACGGGGCACGAGGAAACAACAAACGGGGTAAAACAGCACCCCGCCCCGCTCGTACCAGCGGGTGGTATGGCGGGTGATCAACCACCCGCTGGTGAGCGGCACTGTACCAGTGGGTACACGGCGGGTGGTCGTCCACCCGCTGGTACAGTGGGCGGTACCCGGCGGGTGTTCAGGTGGGGATTCGATCCCCCACCGTCCCCCTGCTGGTACGATGGTAACCTGACACGAGACGGCCCATGTCTCTGTGTCCGATAGGCTGAGGAGGTGGCACGTGGTGGAGGAGGAGGCATCGTAAAGCTTCTACAACAACAACTCGGTTACCAAAAAGACAACAAACAAGCAAACATCTATAAACAACACTCATCTCACCGCACAACCTAGAGTCCTAAGCCTAACACCTAGATTCTTAAGGTCACTTTAAGGTCTCAAACCACACTTAGCCCCTTAGAAGTCTAGACTTTACCAACCTAGGCTCAATCCTAGGCTCTGATACCAACTGTAACACCCCTTAATTTCCAAGCAGAATTAAATCTTAAACACGCAGATAACTAACCAAAACATCGAACACAACAGAAGATTGAACAAGGATTATATAAACAGGAAATAAAAAGGGTGCTATGCCACGCCCACCTAGAGGTGAACGCACAGGCTAACATCTGCATAATCCACAATCTAAATCCATACATAATAAGAGTACTAATGTCTACCCTTGGCACACAGGCCACAACAACTCAAACAACGGGATCTACACTAACAGGTTCTAAATCGCGCTCTCGTCTACACATCACCTGAAAGAAACACATAAAAGTTGGGACGACGCCCGGTCAGCTATAAGTTCAAAACTAAGAGCAGAAGTCAACACAAGACTCTATGCACTCACAACAAGAATACGGGAACACATCCCAAGACCACAAGAAGTAAGAACAACTCACAAGAACGGCTCAAGGCATAATCTACCATCACACAGTAGATTAACACCCGACATGCATGATACAAGAGAAAGGACACAACCATTGGAAACACACTGCCTTTGTGACAACACATGTCACAAATAGAGGAATACACAACCACGGCTACACAAGCCTTCGTGACATCACTCATCACGAATTGATATGCCTTCCTTTTGCCCGGTTCCAACCTTATGTCTACCCCCAACCTTATATCTAGTTCCAACCTTTACCTCCAGGACCCCTGTACACCAAGTCCAACCTTATTCCCCCGGGAACCGTCGTTCCCCCTCCAACAGTCCCTCCAACAGAACCACCGATTTCATAGTACACGAGGGTACCGATCACACATGGCAACACATGCCCTGGATAACACATGTTATCCCATAAATAAACACGTGAACCTTACACAAAAGGCCACAAACTCCATAATCACGTCATGGCCACCACGAGGACCACTGCCGTACCTTGGTGCCTAGTGTCCCATACCACTAATCGTGCAATCCAGGTACAACCACACACACAACACCTCAACAGGAATCAATCAACGGATCACAATGAGGATATGAAACCATACTCAATCAAGGAATGGGTTACATCCCAACAACAATGATGAATAACACAAGTCATCATCAACATTAGGAATGTACAAACAACACACACGCTAGCATTTAAACACCAAACTAGCATGCTCATCAAACGGGTAAACCAAACGTAGTTCCAAAGAACACACAAAACTCATCACAGTTCAATGAAACGCAATGTTGAACACTTAGTACGATTCAAGACACCAAAACCTACATGGATTCCTACCATATAGTTCTAGAAATACGAAACATCAAGAAGATGCTCAAATAGTTCCGCGAAAGAACATCGAGAAGTCAAAAGACCAAAATACCGAGTCAAAAGAATCACGGGGAACAAATCCACGCCAAGCCAACATATGTTCCCCGCGGGTGAGCCCACGGGTGGACCCCCACCCGTGGTTCCGCCCGCGGGTACCAAAACCCACAAGCCACGTTCCCCGCGGGTGGGGCAGCGGGTGGACGCCTACCCGCTGTTACGCCCGCGGGTACACCACCTGTACAAAAATAATCCCTTCGGGGATTTTCAACTCCAAGCTCAAATTCAGGTCCAAAACATGCCAAATCTCACGAAATATAACAAAATGACTTGAATCAAAGGAATAGTCAAGCAATGGAATACAAGAACCCTAAACACAAGCTCTAGATATGCATTTTCACAAGACAATGCATAAACACTCACATTTCATAGCAAAACACATGTACAATCCAAGAAATCATCATATAGGTAAGCAAAATAGATTTTGTAGAGCATGGGTTACCTCTTGTAGACAAAAACCTTCACTTAACACTTCACCAAGCTCCTAATAAGGCTTGCCTTCCAAACCCACTTCAAGAACACACCAAAAGATCATAACGATTCTATCTTTAAGGAAAGACACCTTAGAAAACACTAAAAACACAAGATAAACAAAGATCTTACCCTCCTAGATGCTCAAATGTATGAAAGGTAGAATCTTGAAGACAAACTTTGAAGATTTGACAAAGCTCCAACTTGGCTTGGAAGAAAAGCTATCTAGCTTTTAGAGAGAAGGAGGAGTTCAAGTTTGGAAAGGGTAAGGAGAAAGAATGAGGGGTGTCTTCTAGGTTAGCTTGCATTACTAACATATGGTGAAATGTCTTGAATACCCTTACTAAAATGAAGAGGTGTAAGGGAACAAGGGAACTATTCACAAAGCTTTAGGTACAACCTTGTCTTTGGGTTGACTAGTCAATTACTAGTCCCCGACTATTGAATTTTCAGGAATTTAAGGAATTAAATTACCAATTGAATTAGGATTAATTACATAATTAATCCCTTAATCGAATTTGGATTACGGGGTGTCACAAATATGGACTCGAACAACAAGAATTAAGCCAAGAACGTTACGAATAACAAGATTCACCATATAAACCCTAACACAAGCTCTAAATAATCATAAACCCAAGAATATGCAATCAATCACACAAGTTCATCAAGAATCATCAAGAATAACAAGATAGCAAGGAAATAAAGACAAGATCTAACAAGGCAAACATACCAAATCACACATTCAATCATCCAACGGAGCCAATCAATAAAAGATAGCAAGGAAAATAGGTTTTGTTAGACATGGGTTACCTCTTAGCCTTAATTAATCCTCCCTTGGCTATTAAGGTTCTTTCCCAAGATTGTCCCCCGATTGATCTTCGTACGCTTGGTGGTGGGAATTCCTTTTGCTAAGCTCCTTAGAAAATTCGTGTATTAGGGTTATGAGAGGTGAGAGGAGGTTCTAAATGCTTTCTAATCCCCTATTTATATATTTTGGAAATCCTATATGTAACCTGAATGGTAAGGCCCACTTTATTTATTCCTAACAGGCTTAAGGCTCTAGTTTAGCAAGGGCCCGCGATCCATTGTGGACCACATTAATTCATTAAGGAAATCCTAACCAAATTAAATCCTTTCTAACTATTGTTAACGAGATTAATTTAATAATTAATCCGGGTTTGAATGCCGTAACACAGGGTGTTACACCCCCCCCCCCCTTACAAGAAGCTTCGTCCCCGAAGCTTAGACGTAACGAGACCTATTCTAAACTACAAAACTTAAGGTTTAAACTAAGGTACCTTGGGTGAACAGATTGGGGTATCGCTCCCTCATTGCATCTTCAAGATCCCAAGTCGCTTCTTCGATCTCATGGTTGGACCAAAGAACCTTGACTATCTTAACGGTCTTCCTGCGGGTTTCTCTTGTTTTCGTATCTGGGATTCTCAAGGGTCTTTCTTCATAGGACAAGGTTTCATCCAAGCACACTACTTCCGGTTGGAGGACATGGGTCGTGTCGTGCACGTATTTCTTTAGTTGCGACACGTGGAATACGTTGTGTACTCGGTCCAATTCAGCTGGCAATGCGATACGGTATGCCCGATTCCCGATTCTTTCAAAGATTTCGTAGGGACCGATAAATCTAGTGCTTAGCTTCCCTTTCTTCCCAAACCTCAATACCCCTCGTGTGGGTGAGATCTTCAACCAAACCTTTTCTCCCACTTGAAATTCGGCCTGTTTTCCTCCCAAATCGGCGTAGGACTTTTGGCGGTCTTACGCGGCCTTCATTTTCTCTTGTATGTGCTTGATGTTTGCTATGGTGTCTTGTAAATTTTGTGGTCCTAGAGCCACTGGGTTAACCATGTCTTCCCAACATAAGGGGGTCCTACACTTTTGACCATATAAAGCCTCGTAGGGTGCTATACGAATACTTGCATGGTAGCTATTGTTGTAGGAGAATTCGATCAGATCTAAATGTTCTTCCCATGATCCCTGGAAGTCCAACATGTAAGCCCTCAACATATCTTCAACGGTCTGAATTTTTCTCTCGGTCTAGCCGTCGGTTGTTGGGTGAAAAGCGGTGCTTAGCTTTAGTCTATGTAACACCCCGAAATTTTAAAACTTTTGAAACTTATATAAAAAAGGTAAATTCTCATTAAATCCCAAAACATACTATAATGGAGTACGGGGTGCTATGCCACACCTGGGCTAGAGAACCCAGGTGCACAGGCTAACTAACTAATATCCTCGATACAGTAAATACATAAGCATGGCACGCAGGCCGAAAGGGAAAACTATCTACTCTATGCTCCAAATCTCTAGCGCGCTCCAGAGTCTACTTCTCTGTGCTTGAAAGCCAAATATATCTGTTCAGCGAGAGATGCTGCTAACCCACTCCAACGCGTTGAAATACAATACATATAGGCATACATATAGATATAAGAAAAACCATTTCGAAGCATGAAGATATATCTTAAGAGACTCTAGCTTTTAAAACAGGGAATAGACTCGACAGATAGGGATAAGCACAGTCAACATTCATATAATTCACAAGCATAGGGAACAGACTCGACAGATAGAGATAAGCACAGCCAATAGTCATAACCAAGCATATACGGTTTACTAGCATGTATCCTATGGTCACACTTTCATAACATTCGTAACATCAAACCATCCAAATCTCATCACATAGCACACTTTGTTGGCGCGACAGGACCAATCGCATGCCCATACATGAGGGTCAGCCGCATATAGCTCTGACACGGCCCCGTAGCACCCTGCCCCGTATCGCAACACGGAGGGGTCGATCGCAACCGACCGATGAACTGCTGCTCATCATAATGTTTGATCGCAACTAAGTAGTGGACCGCAGCCCAAGAGTAGTCATCTGACCACAGCAAGGAATATGAACCACAGCTCATGTAAAACGTTTGATCGCAACCAAACGGTGGACCGCAGCCCGAGAGTGTAAATCTGACCGCAGCTCAGGAATAACCAATTTGATCGCAACCAAATTGGGGTATCATGCACACATAACACATAGCAAACACATGTAACCCACATTGACACATTAGGAAGGGGGAGAAATCGTATAACGAAACCTATGCGTGATCATCCACCTACTAAGAATAATCCTATGGGGTTCATACTTCTTACACCTAGAAGCACATATCCTATCATGCTTTTCTAAACATAATTAATACCCGAACATGCGAATTCCCACCCAATACATCAAGAATAACACCATACGAATTTCACGGTACAGCCTAGGGCTCTAGACACATCCAATTTAACAAGAACACGATTCCTCTTTAAACATCAAGAACAATCAAGAATGACACATAATCATTAAGAAACTAGGTTCCATCAAGAATCGCACAATCATCAAGAATCCCTTTTCATCAACAAGATTATCAAGATCACCCATGGAATCATAACACCAATCGTCAAGAACAATATAATGAATCATCAATTACATAAGAATATGGGGAAATCCTAAGGGGGAATCATAGCTATGAAAATAGGTTTTGTTGAGACATGGGTTACCTCTTAGCCTTTAATTAATTTCCTCGGCTATGAAGGATCTTTCTCTAAGTCTTTCTTCTTTCTTGATTTCTCCTAGGGGATTTCTTGGAACTCCTTGTGTGGTGAGAGATTATTGTGGTGTGGGTTCTAGGTGCCTCCTATGTCCCCTATTTATATATCTAAGAGTCCTAATTGGGGCCCAAATACTATAGGCTTGCTAACTCTATTCCTTTTAGGACTAGGGGTTGGGTTTAGAGGTGAGGGCCCACGGACTATGGTGGGCCTTTTCCTAATTAATTATTGTAATTTAATTCTTTCTTTGGGATAATTGGTTAAATGATTAATTGGTTTTAGGGGTCGTAACACGGGGTGTTACACTCTCCCCCCCTTACAAGGGGCTTCATCCCCGAAGCCCGGTGCATTAATCCATTCTTTCACCCCTGGACATCCCGTATTTTGGCCTCCTAGTTAGGAGTGCGGCCCCACGTTTTGTCTTTGCTGGGGTAGACTGGACTTCTGGTGTCGTGGCGATAGGAAAGTTTGGGTCTACCTTGGTTTCCTGCTCCAGAGCTGGATGCCCTGCGAGTGCCCAAGGTGGCCTCGATTGCTGCCACCATCTGATCTAATGCGTGTGTCGTATGGATTAAAGACGAGAACCCTTCTTCCATGATTTGGTTTTGCCGGGTGTGTTGTGCTAGGATGCGCTCATTGACCGAGTCTTCGTTTTGTTCCCTTGGGTTTCCTCCTGTTCATGCGTGTGTCGGTGGGTTGGGCTCGCTATCCTCTTCCTGATCCCCACCTTCCTCTAGACCCCCAAAATCTTGCATTGCTCGTTTAAGCTTTTTGTTGGAGATGTCCAATCGGTCGACCAATTCTCTTTGCTCCTCCTAGGGTTTTAGGCAAATTTCTTCGAGGGTGATGTATTGTCCCCCTTCGGTGTAGTAGATATCATTGCGGCGGAGGTTCTGGGCGTTAAAGATCATGCCGTTTACAGTTTTGACCTCAGTGTGGCTTAGATCCACCCCCTTTTTCTCCATGATCCAACTTAGGATCATCCCGTAGGGCAGGCTAAGTCGGTTGCTTGTCTTGCAAAATTCCATGTGTTTTAGCATGAGGGCCGGTAGGTTGAACTTGATTTTGTGTTTCAAGAGGTAGGAAAAGGTGCACTCTAAGCTCCCCACGTCTTTGCTCTTATTACTTGTGGGCAAGAGACTGTCAGTTACAATCATAACCAATATCTTTTGCTCCGCCGTTAGCCACTTCCTATTTGGTCGCGTGGCCGAGGTGAACCCTTCCTCTTTCCCGAGTAGGTACCCAAGGTAGTCTTTGCACCCCGTATTTTGGGTATCAATCCACCCCTTTCGGTCGTAATTTGACACACCAGTGGTGGTCAATTTCAAGAGCTTGGCCAAGCGGCCGTCGGAGAGTATGATTTCCTTGCCGCGGACCTTGGTGTGATTTCTAGTTTATCACCCCGTTTGGCGGCTACTAGGTGTTGATAGAATTCTTTCACCACTTCGGGGTACGTATCCCCCTTGATGGTGAGGTACGTATCCAAAAGCCCTTGGTGATTAAGCATATCGACCAATTCCGGAGAAAATTGGTCGGGTTCAAGGGCTTTACCTCCGATTACGGTATAGCCGGCATTGCTCCATTCCGGGGTACGGGTTCCGAGGGGCTTTTTCGGCATTTTTGGGTAGGTGGTACTTTTCCGGCGATCTTTCGGTGGGACTCCGACGTGTTTCCGGCGGGTTTCCAGCGGCGTGGTTTCTTCGTCGGCGAGGAGGGCGGCGACGAGCTTGGCTCCGGCGAGGGGAGGCGGCGGCTTTGGGGAGGAGTCGGGCAGTGCGTGGCAGCGGGTGGTGTCCAGGCGAGTGGCGGGCGGCGTTGGTGTTGCGGGTTTCCTCCGGCGGTGATGGCGGCGTGCGGCAGGGTGCGGCCTGGGCGGTCGGCGATGGCTCGGCAGCTGGCGGCGGCGGGTTCGTGGGTCCGGTGTTGGGGGGGCGGTGAAGTGAGTGGGGGAGGGGAGGAGAGAGGGAGAGGAAGTGAGGAAGAAGAAGAGGAAGAAGAAGGGTTTTTGATTTTGGGATTTTGGTGGGTTTTAGGGATTTGTAGGGGCTTTAAGAAGGGAGTGTTCCCTTGAGGTTTTAAGAAGCATCTTTAGCCTAGTGTTCAAAATCTTGGTCTTGTATGTGGGAGGTCAAGGGTTCAATTCCCATTGGTAACATTAGGCATTTTGATGGTGTGGTCCTTGTCTTTTTCCTTCTTTTGTCTTCTAGTGGTGGGAGGCTTGGCTTGTTTTCCTTATGTATAATTTAGTTCCACCCCCGTAAGTAGAGTCGAATTTCGATCTAATCTTTTATTTATAATAATTCCGAAGTAATTAAGCTAAGTAAGTAGTTCCACTACGAAGGTGGTTACAAGGAATTTGCCGGTTTATCCTAGACAGAACTCTTCTTCTTGGTTTTCTTTCGCGGGGCTTGCGTAGTCCTCGTCTTCTGGGGTAAGGTTCCCCTCCTCGAGGTTGTTCTCGTTCCCGAGTTCGGCCTGGGTGCGGCTCATGACGAATATCTTTCCGGGAGCGCCGTAGTTTCCTTGGTGAGTGGTGCCCCCGTGTTGACCCATGGTGGTGGTGCGTAGCCTTTGGGGTTGAGTGCACTGGAAGGCCTTGTGTCCTTCTTCGCCGCAGTTGAAGCATCACCAGGGATTGCCCATGCAGTCCTTGCCTCTATGGCTTTTGTTGCATTTTGGGCAAGGGAAGCTTCTTGTGTTAGCTTCATTGCTCCCTAGGGGTGGTGTAACACCCCGTGTTACGGATCCTAAAACCAACTGATTAATTAATTAATTAATTAATAACCCAGGAGAAAGAATAAACTATAATGGTTAATTAGGGAAAAAGGCCACCATAGCCCATAGGCCCAATTATATAAACCCAACCCCTAAACCCAATAGGAATAAACTCAAAATAAACCCTTGGATCTATAAATAGGGAACTTAGGGAGCACCTAGAACCCCCTCCCACACGCCTAAACGCCCCATCGCCCCAGGAGAGCTCCAAGAATTCCCTTAGAAGAAATCAAGAAAGCAATAAAGCTTAAAGAAAGATCCTTCATAGCCAAGGAATTAATTAAGGCTAAGAGGTAACCCATGTCTCAACAAAACCTATTTTCATAGCTATGATTTCCCCTTAGGGTTTCCCCCATATTGTTGTAAATGGCGATTGATGATGATTATTATTGATGTCGATATAATGATTCCATGAGGAATCTCGATAATCTTGATATTGGGAGTTTCTTGATAACTATGATGTTCTTGATGATTAATTGGGGTTTTGATGATTATGTGTTGTTCTTGATGATTATGATGTTTTTGATGATTAATTGGTATCCTTGATGACTATGTGTTGTTCCTACCGAATCTTGCAATAAGAAGACGAATTGTATTCTTGTTGATATAAAAGTGATTAGAACCCTAGGTTGTATCGTATGATATTATTCTTGGATTATCGGGTGGGGAAATCGCATGTTTGGGTGTTGATTATGATTAGAAAAGCATGATAGGTTATGTGCCGTTCGTTTATCGTATTTGATCCGTTAATTGTCTATGTGTTGTCGTTAATTACGTTGAAAAGTGTCTAAGCATGGTTTCGGGTTCCACATCGGTTCCCGGGGCGAAAAGTGATGAAAAGAGTCAGTGGGGGGTAGGTGGGGGTAGGGGACCCGCCACCTACCCGCGGCATTCACGGGCAGCTCCGGCAGCGGGCAGCCGGCGGGCGGGCAGCTGCCCGCCGGGCACCCGCTGCCCGGAACAGTGTTACCGGCGGGCAGCCGGCGGGTGGACCCCCACCCACCGGCTACCCGCTGGAATCTTCCCCCCCTCGGGACCCCGGCTTCCCCGTTTGATGTTTCCCCGATCCCTGTGGTGTCCCAACGGACCCCGTTTGTCGTGCCAATGTCTAGTTTGATATTTCGGGTACCGTCCGTAGGTTTATGAGTCTATTATATTGCATGCTAGTTGAATTGGTATCCCGTTGACCTAGGTGGAAGAAGTATGAACCCCTTAGGACTATTCTTAGTACGTGATGGATCACGCATAAGGTTGTTATACGCTTTATCCCCCTTCCCAATGTGTAATGTGGGTTGCATGTGCTTGCTATGTGTTATGTGTGCGTGTTACCCCAATTCGGTTGCGATCGGATTGGTTATCCTGAGCTGCGGTTCAGAAGCCGGCTATGGTCAGATGGGAATTCCTGGCTGTAGTCGGATGACGGTATCCTGGGCTGCGGTCCAGAAGCTGGTTGTAGTCAGATGGGAATTCCTGGCTGCAATCAGGTGACATCTTTCCTGAGCTGCGGTTCAGAGGCTGGCTGTAGTCAGATGGGAATTCCTGGCTACAGTCAGATGACATACTCTCTTGGGCTGCGGTCCACTGTTTGGTTGCGATCAAACATTATGATGAGCTGCGGTTCATCGGTCGGTTGCGATCGGCCTCCCCGTGTTGCGATACAGGGCATGGTGCTGTGGGGCCGTGTCAGAGCTATATGCGCTGACCCGCATGTATGGGCATGCGAGTGGTCCTGTGGCGCCAACAACGTGCGTTATGTGTTGTGATATGGACGAGGTGTGATTATGAGTGTCTTGGGGGATGTGACTATGGGATTTATATTGGGGATTGTTCATGTTGGGTTATGATCATTGTTTATGCTCTGCCTTACCTGCCTTATCTGTTGTGAACTGCATATGCTCGTTATAACTGTTGCTTGTGTCTGACCTTATCTGTCGAGTCATTCCCGGTTTTAAAGCTAGAGTTCGTAGGATATATTCTCATGCTCAAAATGGTTTTCGTATATCTATATATATCTCTATATGTATTGTATTTCAACGCGTTGGAGTGGGTTACCAGCATCTCTCGCTGAACAGATATATTTGGCTTTCAGGCACAGAAGAATAAGTCACTGGAGAGCGCTAGTACTCGGAACGTAGAAGTAGTTAGTCCCCTTTCGGCCTGCGTGCCATATTATGCATTTACATTATTGAGGATATTAGTTAGTTAGCCTGTGCACCTGGGTTCTCCAGCTCAGGTGTGGCATAGCACCCCGTACACTTGTATTATGTTTTGGGATTTAATGAGATAATACCTTTATTTTATAAGTTTTAAATGTCTTGAAAATCTGGGGTGTTACAGGTGGCCTTTGGCTGGTCAGGTTACTCGGTCTTGTGTTGGTGTCGTTTCTTGTCCTTTTTACGGGTGGTGCCCCACCTCCAGTGTTTCTTTTCTGTATCTGTTCTTGAACCCCTCGTTGTAGCAGTTGGATTCGATAGAGATTTGCGCCACTGGAGTAAGCCTCGTTGAGGGTCCGGGGTCTGCTTACTACTAGTGCTTTTTGGGCTTCAAAGTTGAGGCCCGATACGAATCTCTCTATTTTGGTTACCTCAGTGGGGACTAGTTCCGGTGCGAAGCGTGCTAGTTCTAGGAATCGTTTATGGTATTCCATGACGGTGGTAATTCCTTGTTTCAGATGGAGGAACTCTTCGTGCATAGATGCTTTTACGTGTGTTGGATAGAATCGCTCTCGTAGACGTGTTTTGAGGCTTTCCCAGTTGAACCCTGGTTCTTGTCGGTAAGCGGGTCCCTCGTGGAACCACCAAAGGTCTGCCTCGTGTCCGAAGTAGAACGAGGCTATCTCCACGCGACGTTCCTCTGGGCATTCTACTAGCCCTAGAATTTTGTCGAGGGTTCGGATCCATTCTTCCAGGATCACGGGGTCTTCTTCTCCTGAAAATGTGGGGGGTCGATGATTTGAAACTTGTCGGGCGACGTCTGAGTTTGTGTTTGATGGAGGTGGTGGGGGTCTGTTATTGTGAAGAGCCACGTCGCTTAGTGCTTGGGCGACTTGTGTCAGTTGCTGCAGGGTTTGGGTTAGAGGGTCGTGTATGTTGGGTTCTGGTGTCCTTGATTGTCTTCTGTTTGGTGCCATGTTGTCGTCCTTCTGGGTCAATGTTTATAGGGATGTTAGGTGAGAGTTTTGTATCCTTACTTTGGCGTGATAAGCGGAGGGAAAGTTCCCTTTAGATAAGTGAAGGGTAAAGTGAGGGAGAGTTATGTGTAGGTTTCACAGTCTAACCGCGCGTCCTAAAGTTCCTGAGTCCTACGTTCCTAAATACCTAAAGTTCAAGCCTATTGTCTAAAAGTCCAGTCTTAAGAGTCTTATCCTAGGGTCAAACTTAGGCTCTGATACCAACTGTAACACCCCGAAATTTTAAAACTTTTGAAACTTATATAAAAAAGGTAAATTCTCATTAAATCCCAAAACATAATATAATGGAGTACGGGGTGCTATGCCACACCTGGGCTAGAGAACCCAGGTGCACAGGCTAACTAACTAATATCCTCGATACAGTAAATACATAAGCATGGCACACAGGCCGAAAGGGAAAACTATCTACTCTATGCTCCAAATCTCTAGCGCGCTCCAGTGTCTACTTCTCTGTGCCTGAAAGCCAAATATATCTGTTCAGCGAGAGATGCTGGTAACCCACTCCAACGCGTTGAAATACAATACATATAGGCATACATATAGATATAAGAAAAACCATTTCGAAGCACGATGATATATCTTAAGAGACTCTAGCTTTTAAAACAGGGAATAGACTCGACAGATAGGGATAAGCACAGTCAACAGTCATATAATTCACAAGCATAGGGAACAGACTCGACAGATAGAGATAAGCACAGCCAATAGTCATAACCAAGCATATACGGTTTACTAGCATGTATCCTATGGTCACACTTTCATAACATTCGTAACATCAAACCATCCATATCTCATCACATAGCATACTTTGTTGGCGCCACAGGACCAATCGCATGCCCATACATGAGGGTCAGCGCATATTGCTCTGACACGGCCCCGCAACACCCTGCCCCGTATCGCAACACGGAGGGGTCGATCGCAACCGACCGATGAACCCCTGCTCATCATAATGTTTGATCGCAACCAAACAGTGGACCGCAGCCCAAGAGTAGTCATATGACCGCAGCCAGGAATATGAACCGCAGCTCATGTAAAACGTTTGATCGCAACCAAACGGTGGACCGCAGCCCGAGAGTGTAAATCTGACCGCAGCCAGCTTTTGAACCACAGCTCAGGAATAACCAATTTGATCGCAACTAAATTGGGGTATCATGCACACATAACACATAGCAAACACATGCAACCCACATTGACACATTGGGAAGGGGGGAAATCGTATAATGAAACCTATGCATGATCATCCACCTACTAAGAATAATCCTAAGGGGTTCGTACTTCTTACACCTAGGTCAACGGGATACCAATTCAACTAGCATGTAATATATAAGACTCATTCATCCTACGAATGGTACCCGAACATCAAACTAGACATAGGCACGATAGACGGAGTTCGTTGGGACACCACGGGGGTCGGGGGAACATCAAACGGGGAAGCCGATATCCCAAAGTGGGGTAAAATCCAGCGGGTAGCCGGTGGGTGAGGGGTCACCCGCCGGCGTCGTGGTTCCGGGCAGCGGGTGCCCGGCGGGCAGTCGCTTGCCCGCCGGCTGCCCGCTGTCGGCGTCTTCAAAGTTGGCCGCGGGTAGGTGGCGGGTCCCCTACCCCCAGCTACCCCCCACTGACTCATTCATCACAAAAACGCCCCGGGAACCTTAGTGGAACCCGGAACCATGCTTAGACACTTTCAAACGCAATTGATAACAACACGTAGACAATTAATGGATCAGAAGCAGGAACATATGGCACATATCCTATCATGCTTTTCTAAACATAATTAATACCCGAACATGCGAATTCCCACCCAATACATCAAGAATAACACCATACGAATTTAACGGTACAGCCTAGGGCTCTAGACACATCCAATTTAACAAGAACACGATTCCTCTTTAAACATCAAGAACAATCAAGAATGACGCATAATCATCAAGAAACTAGGTTCCATCAAGAATCACACAATCATCAAGAATCCCTTTTCATCAACAAGATTATCAAGATCGCCCATGGAATCATAACACCAATCGTCAAGAACAATATAACGAATCATCAATTACACAAGAATATGGGGAAATCCTAAGGGGGGAATCATAGCTATGAAAATAGGTTTTGTTGAGACATGGGTTACCTCTTAGCCTTTAATTAATTTCCTCGGCTATGAAGGATCTTTCTCTATGTCTTTCTTCTTTCTTGATTTCTCCTAGGGGATTTCTTGGAACTCCTTGTGTGGTGAGAGATTATTGTGGTGTGGGTTCTAGGTGCCTCCTATGTCCCCTATTTATATATCTAAGAGTCCTAATTGGGGCCCAAATACTATAGGCTTGCTAACTCTATTCCTTTTAGGACTAGGGGTTGGGTTTAGAGGTGAGGGCTCATGGACTATGGTGGGCCTTTTCCTAATTAATTATTGTAATTTAATTCTTTCTTTGAGAAAATTGGTTAAATGATTAATTGGTTTTAGGGGTCGTAACACGGGGTGTTACAGTCTTGTCCCCATGGCTGCTTGTAGTGATTTCCAAAACTCTGAGAGGAACATGTGGTTTCTGTTAGAAACGATGTCTCGTGGGACCCCATGGTATTGGTTTACTTGGCTTATATAGGCCTTGGCCAATTAGCTCATTGTTCAAGTCTCCTTCATGGCAATAAATCTCGCCGTCTTGGTCAACCGGTCCACTATCACCCATATTTTGTCTTTTCATGTCCGTGTCGCGGGCAAACCTCCCACAAAGTCCATCGAGATGGAATTCCACTTTCCTTGGGGTATTTTGAGGGGTTGTACGAGCCCCTTGGGTTTACACCTTTCAGCTTTCACTTTTTGACAGTTTAGGCACTTGCTTACAAAACTAGCTACTTCCCGTTTCATGTTAGGCCACCAAAATTGTTTCTTCACATCCTGGTACAGTTTATCACCCCTGGGGTGTACGGAGTATGGTGAACCGTGTCCTTCGTCTAGGATTTATTTCTTCAGATGGGCATGTGTCGTGGGTATGCACCACCTTCCTTTATAGCGAAGGCTACCATCGTTAAACAGCTCGAATGGCCATTTCTTTCCTTCGGTTAGGCTGAGCCTTATCTTTCCTAGTTTGGGGTCTTGTTGTTGTCCGTTCTTGATTTCCTCAAAGAATGTGGGAATGATCCTCATGCTGAATAACTGAATTTCCGTAGTAAAATCAGGTACGAATCTTCGATAATAACCAGCCAACCTGAGGAAGCTCCTAATTTCTGAAATTGTTGTTGGTGTGGGCCATTCCTTGACCGCTTAAATCTTTGTTGGGTCCACCATAATTCCCTCCTTGGTTATTACGTGGCCCAAGAATGCCACACTGTCCTTCCAGAATTCGCATTTGGAGAGTTTGGCATATAACTGCTTTTCCCTTAGTGTTTGTAATACAGTACAGAGGTTTTTCTCGTGTTCTTCTTTGCCTTGAGAATAGACCAAGAAGTCGTCAATGAACACAATCACGAAGTCGTCTTAGTAGGGCTGAAACACACGATTCAGAAGGTACATGAATACTGCGGGAGCATTAGTTAATCCGAACGAAATAACTGTGATTTCCTAGTGCCCGTAACGAGTTTGAAAAACTGTCTTTGGGATGTCCTGGTCGGCTACTTTTATTTGATGATACACGGACCTCAAATCAATTTTTGAAAACACACCTGCTCCTTTGAGTTGGTCGAACAAATCGTCTATTCGAGGGAGGGGGGTACTTTTTCCTCACTGTAACCTGATTTAATTCCCTGTAGTCGATACACAGTCGCATGCTCCCATCTTTGTTTTTAACGAATAGCACTGGGGTTCCCCATGGTGAGGTACTAGGGCGGATGTAACCTTTATCTAACAAGTCTTGTAGTTGTGTCTTCAGTTCTTGCATCTCCTTTGGTGCCATTCTGTAAGGTGCCTTTGATATGGGGGCGGTACCTGGCACTAGGTCCACGGTGAATTCCACTTCCCTAGGTGGTGGTACTCCAGGAATCACTTCGTGGAAAACATCTGTGAATTCGTTTACTACTGGGATTGGTTGGGTTCGTCACTCTTGGCATCCAAATCTTCGATGGTACACATGAAAGCCTCACATCCTTTAGTTAAGTATTTCTTCATCTTCATCATGGTCACCAATTTAACTTCCGGGTCGTTGGTGGAGCCGAGGTAAAATACCCGCTTCCCATTTGGTCCCTTCAAAATTATCTATTGTTCGCCACATAGGATTTGGGCTTTGGACTTCCCTAGCCAATCCATTCCTAAAATCACTTGTATACAGTCTAGTCCAAACTAGATCAGGTTGCTAGGAAATTCCACTCCGCCTATGGTGATTATCACATCCTTGAACATACGGTCGCATTTTAATACTTCACCTGATGCCACTTTGACCCTTAATTGTACACCCGTGCTTGTCGTCAAACCAAGCCTTGCTGCAAATTCGACTGCTATGAACGAGTTGGTGGCCCCTGAGTCAAACAACACGATGGCGGGTATGGAGTGTACAAGAAACGTCCCGGTCACTATGTCACTGTCTCCGATTCGAGCTTTACTCATGGCAAGAATCCTTCCTTGGGTGATTTCCGTTTCGTCTTTCGGACCTGAGCCATTGATATCCCTTGACCCTGAGGAGGAAAGGCCCTAGCTGTCCTTAATTTCTGTGGAGGGGTCGTCAAGCTTCCCTCGACCTTCCGCTTGTGCGTCTCGGGAACTTCCCGAGGGGCATGTTATATTCTATAGAACTCGGCCGCCTTGGTGTAGGCTTCGTTGAGTGTTCTTGGTTTGTTCACGGTCAAGGCTTTTCTTCCTTCGAAGTTGATCCTGTAACGAATTTCTCCACTTTGGTAGCCTCAGTAGGAACTAATTCATACGCGAAACGAGTTAACTCTAGGAATCTTTTATGGTATTCCACCATTGTGGTGCTTCCCTATTTTAGATGAAGGAATTCTTCATACATGGTTGCTCGCATATGCTGGGGGTAAAAGCGTTCCCGTAGTTTGGTTTTCAAGGCTTGCCAATTGAAACTCGATTCCTGTCTATAAGTTGGTCCTTCTTGAGTCCACCACAAGTCGGCTTCGCGCCTGAGGTAGAATGATGCCAAACCCACTTGACGCTCCTCTGGACAATCTATCACTTCGAAGAGCTTGTCAAACGTATGCATCCATTCTTCAAGTATCGCTGGGTCCTCCTTCCCGGCGAAGGAAGGGGGATTGTGGCTCAATATTCTGTGAGCCACGTCGCGGTCTCCGTTTAGTTGAGATTGATCACTGCTAGCTAAAATGGCATGGTTTAGAGTCTGGACGATCTGGGTCAGCGGTTGTGCTCTGAGTCAACGTGTCGTGAGCGGGTGTTTCATGGTTTTGCAGTGGTTCCATTTCAGTTTCTACATAGTTAATGTCGGTCTTAGATGGGAGTCAGGGGTTCGCACCCTTACATTGGTGTTATAAGAGAGCTAAAATAAAAAGGGCAAGCATACAAACTTACGGAAAGCGATAAATAAACTCACAATCTCACCGCGCGTCCTAGAATTCTTAAGTCATAAGTATTTAAGCACCTAGAGTTTCAGCTTAACGTCCTAGAGTCTTGTCTTAAAGGTCTCATCCTAGGGTCGAACTTAGGCTCTGATACCAACTCTAACACCCCTAATTTTTAAAACGTTTAAGGTTATGAAATAAAGGAAATCTAACATTAATATTCTAAACAGAGCAAAGACTACACAATAAAAGTCGGGGTGCTATGCCACATCCAAGCTTGAGGACTTAGATGCACAGGCTAACTAACTAAACAGAACATAATTCAAGTTTAATATCCAAAATACAAGCCAAGGCACGCAGGCCATCTACCAAGGCTAAAACTATCTAAGCTAAGTCCTCGCGTCCATCTAGCGCACTTCGAAGCTACTGATCAGCACCTGAAAAACATATGGTGTAACAACCGTCAGCGAATGATGCTGAGTAACCCACTCCTACCAATTGAGTACAATAAGTATAAGTATAGGAAATCATTTTGAGACTGGTATACATATATAATCCTGAGCAACGCTAGCATTAAAAACCAAGATCAAGACTCAAGACACATTAACAGACTCGACATCAGGAGACGACATAAAGATACTAGCATGCAACCTAATTCCAGAAGATAAGACAATAACAAGGCTCAACAACAAACCAAGATGGTAATAAGGCTCAACAACAAACCAAGATAATAATAAGGCTCAACAACAAACCCGACAATCATAGGGCTCAATAACAAACAAGGCCGCAACAACACACATGTCCATGTTCCAACCTTATACCAAGTTCCAACATTTACTCCTCTCCATCCTTATAACAGTTCCAACATGTGCCTCAATGCCACCCTTATATCGCCTCCCTTATTCCTCCGAAGCACGCATGTTCCCCACCGACATACCGCCAGCAAAGCCGTCGATCTGATAGCACCGCAGTACCATTAACACATGATCTGTGCCTATAGAACAATAATCAAGGGGTCATGCCTATAGCACAATAACAAGGCATCGTAGTGCCAATCACTTGATCTATGCCTTTAGCAAACTAATCAAGGGTGGTCTGTGCCTATAGCACAATGACCGAGCACTCGTTGTGCTAAAACGCCAACAAATCTTTTCCACCAATCACATCTCTTTTCTCATTATGGGCAAATCAATCACAACAACTAATACTCAGTGATAACAGCAACCAATAACACTCAATCAACAACAATAGTCAATCCTCAACAACAACAACAATCAAAGCTCAACAATAACAATAATCACGATACACAACTCTTAAAACGGTACCCCAAACATCCACGAAGCTCATAAACACCAAACGGGGCACGAGGAAACAACAAACGAGGTAAAACAGAACCCCGCCCCACCCGTACCAGCGGGAGGTATGGCGGATGATCAACCACCCGTCGTCCACCCGCCGGTGGGCGGTACTGTATTAGCGGGTACACTGCGGGTGGTCGTCCACCGGCTGTCCACCCGCTGGTATGGTGGGCGGTACCCGGCGGGTGGTCAGGTTGGGATTCGTCCCCCCGCTGGTACGATTGTAACTTGGCATTGTTCCCTTTTGCGAATTCATCAATTAAACCCAAAATGAAGTCCAAATACATCCCAATACATATCAACAACAATATGGACTCGAACAACAAGAATTAAGCCAAGAACGTTAAGAATAACAAGATTCACAATATAAACCCTAACACAAGCTCTAAATAATCATAAACCCAAGAATATGCAATAAATCACACAACTTCATCAAGAATCATCAAGAATAACAAAAATCCATACTATAGGAAAACATCTACCTTTGTAACACCCCCGATTTTTACCACATTTTTAAAACTTAAACGCATAGGAAAACATCTAAACATCAAGACATAACGCAACAGAAGCTATATAAAGTCAGGGTATGTTATGCCACACCAATCTCAGACATAGGTGCACAGGCGAGAAACTAATCAGTTTAAACAAGTCATAAAGTATCTAGGTACACAGGCCGCTAAAACAGGCTCACAGGCCAACAAACAAAGCGTCTACACAGGACAACTAATCTAACTAGCGATCCATGTCTAGTGCTCTCGGGCATCTACTCATAACCTATAGAACAAGGGAAACATAACACGGGGATAACACCCGGTCAGCGAATATTGCTGGTAACCCATCAATACACGTTAAACAGCATATATAAATAACTATAATTTAAAACCACTTTAAACGGAATACAGTATATATCATTTCAAAAGCCATAGAGAGAAGTCAACTTCAAGGACTCATTAAACACTCTCAGAAGGAAAAGGAGTCACCATCCTTACAAAACCAACAAGACAAGAAACATGAAAGACGATACAACTCAAGATGCATTCTACTGATCACAAAGTAGAATACATCAAGACATGCTCATAAGCAAAGATCACACATTCACACATTGGCAACTACATGCCTCAGTGACAACTACATGTCACAAGTATCATATTTCCAACCTTATGCCCTGTTCCAACCTTATGGCTACCCGCGGCCTTATTTCGGTTCCAAACATTACCACCTAGTGCCACCGTGTTCTTCTGAGTCCAACCATATACCTCCAGGGACGGTTGCGCCCCCCCCCCCCCCCCCCCCCTCCAACTCTCCTATTGAGCGCCGAACTCTCTGTACACGAGGGTACCATTAATTTCAGTCACATAGCCTCCAGCAGGTGAGCCAAGCTCAGATAACACACCACCAATTTCAATCATAGTCACACAAGATCATCATAATTACCAAGAGGACTAAGGCTCAACAATAAACTTAATTAAGTATCAATCAAAGGGTATAACGAGTACATACGTTCACATCATAGGAATCAATCAAAGATCACAACAAGGATGTGAGACTATACTCAACAACAAAGGATCACAATCCAACACCAAATGATTGTCAACACAAGTTGCGAATCCCAATAGGAAGGAACAAACCGCACATACTTGCATTTCAACGTCAAACTAGCATGCTTATCAAACGGGTAAACCATAAGTAGTTCCAAAGAACATTCAAGATTCACATTTGCCCAACGAATCACAAGGTCGAACACTTAGAACGATTCAAGACACCAAATCCTACGTGGAATCCTAGCATACCATTCTAGACATACGAAACATCAAGAAGACTCACAAATAGCCCAAAAAAACACCATCGAGAGGTCAAAACATCAATACCGAGTCAAAAGAATCACGGGGAACAAATTGTAACACCCCATGTTACGGCCCCTAAATTAAAATGAATTAAATTATCACCCACCCTAAAAAAGGGAATTAAAACCCATTAATTAGCCAAAAAGGGGGGGGGGTGGGGGTCCACCATGATCCATGGGCCCTTATCCCTAAAGCCAACCTCTTAGTCCTATAAGGAATATGATTAGTGAACCCATGCCACTTAGATCATAATTAGGACTCTTAATTATATTAATAGGGACATAGAAGGCACCTAAAACTCACACCACAAATAATCCCTCACCACACAAGAAAGTTCCAAGAACTCCCTTAGGAGAAATCAAGAAAGGAGGAATCTTAAAGAAATACCCTTCATAGCCCAGGAAATTAATTAAGGCTAAGAGGTAACCCATGTCTCAACAAAACCTATTTTCTTCGCTATAATCTCCTTCCTTGGCCTCCCTCTATATTCTTGTGTCTTGATTGAACTCCTCTATGATAATTATGTTATGTTCTTGATGATTGATAAGATGATTTATATGCTTTCTTGATAATCTTGATAATCTTAATGTTGAGAAGAAGTTCTTGATTAAGATGTGATGATTCTTGACGAACCTTGATATTTTCTTGATGTTAAAGATTAAATATGTTCTTTATGATTTGGGTGGGATTAGAGCCCTAGGTTGGATTGGGAATTTGTATTATCATGTTCTCGATTTGTATTTGGGAGGGAATTTGAATGTTCGGGTGCTGTTTACATTTAGAAGTCATAATAGGATAAGTCCTACATGATTCTTGCTTTTGATCCGTTAACTGCTTACGAGGTGTCGTTATTTGCGTTTAAAACTCTCTAAGCATGGTTTCGGGTTCCACAAAGGTCCCCAGGACGAATATTTGAGAAAAGAGTCCGTGGGGGGTAGGTGGGGGTGGGGGAACCCACCACCTACCCGCTGCCCAGAAGGGTGCTGCCCGGCAGCGGGCAGCCACCGGGCAGCCGGCGGGTAGCCGGCGGGTGACCCCCACCCACCGGCTACCCGCTGGTCCAAACCCCACCCCGGGTCCCCGGCTTCCCCGTTTGATGTTCCCCGTCCCCCATAGTGTCCCAACGGACCCCGTTTGTCGTGCCTGAGTCTAGTTTGGAATATCGGGTACTATTCGTAGGTTAAACGAGTCTTAGGAATTGCATGCTAGTTGAATTGGTAACCCGAGGACCTAGGTGGAAGTTATATGAGCCCTTAGGAACTATTCTTAGTGTGTGAATGATCACATGTAAGCTTAATTATATGTTCCCCCTTCCCTATGTGAATAATGTGTCATTATGTGCTATTATGTGTTACGTGATGCATGACCCCAACTTGGTTAAGACCAATTGGGCTATACAGGCAGTTGAATGGGCTGAGAACCATCCCAACTGTTAACCAAGCCGGTTAAGATCGGTCAGGGATATTAATGTGATATAGGACTGAGGTCCACTATACGGGCAGTTGAATGGGTTGAGAACCATCCCAACTGTTAACCAGGCTGGTAGAGACCGGTCAGGTATATAAAGATTATGTATAGGACTGAAGGTCCACATGGGCCTCGGTGATATGACCCACCGACCGGGATGCGCCAGGCGGTATGGGGCCAACAAGCCGAGGAAGGTTGTAGTCCACCGACCTGAGTAATCAGGCGGTGTGTAGGGCTACGACTGGCTGCGACCCACCGAGTGGTGGGACATCGGTATGTAGGACTGTAGTCTCCGAGGATCTTTGCCCACCGTCTGAGTTTAGCTCAGCGGTGTGTCGGGCTTGATCTGCTACGGCCCGCCGATTGTGCGCACCAACGGTGTGTAGGGTCGTAAGTCCCCCCTTGTAAAGGGGATCACGGTCCACCGACTGGGCGCGTCAGCGGTGTGTCGGATTGTGGTCCGACGTTGAGTTCGTCAGCGGTTCTTCAAGGGTTGGTTGCGATCAACTCCCCTCGTACTGCGGCAGGGTGCTGCGGGGCCGTGTTAATGCTAAAGGCATTAACCCTCATGTTCGGGGCATGCGATTGGTCCTGTGGCTCCATCGATGATTAGGTGATACGAATGATGATTCGATGATAATGTGGATTGGAATTGAGAAGTGGCTTGTGACCGTAAATGCGTATTCCTTATGATGTTGTTACTATTGTCTAATATGCTTATCCCTATTTGCTGAGTCTATTCCTGGTTTTAAAACTAGTGTCTCTTAAGTATATATCTTCCTGTTTTGAAATGATTTTTGTATATCTATATATATATATATATACTATATTTCAACGCGTTGGAGTGGGTCACCAGCATCTCTCGCTAAACAGATATATTTGGCTTTCAGGCACAGAGGAGTAGACACTGGAGCGTGCTAGAGACTTGGAGCGTAGAGTAGATAGTTTCCCTTTCGGCCAGCGTGCCATGCTTATGTATTTAAATTATTGAGGATATTAGTTAGTTAACCTGTGCACCTGAGTTCTCTAATTCAGGTGTGACATAACACCCCGTACTCCTTTATATTATGTTTTGGGATTTAATGAGAATCTACCTTTTTATTATATAAGTCTTAAAAATTGAAAAAATTTCGGGGTGTTACAGTTGGTATCAGAGCCTAAGTTTGACCCTAGGATAAGACTCTTAAGACTAAGACTACAGGACAATAGGCCTAAAACATTAAAAGTTCAGTAGGATAGGATTTAGGGAATCATAGGACGCGCGGTGAGATTGTGAGCCCACCATACCCCTCATAAATTTAAAAAGACTCCCCTTTCGCTTATCACACCAAGGTAAGGGTACAACACTGTAACTTAAACATTACTATAAACGTTGGCTCTATAGATCAGCATGATGGCACCTACCAGAAGATAATCAAGGACTCCGGAACCCGCTACACAAGATCCCCTGGCTCAAACCCTGCAACAACTAACCCAAGTCGCCCAAGCACTCAGCGAAATAGCTCTCTACAACAACCGACCACCACCACCTCCACCAAATGCAAACTCAGAAATCGCCCGACAAGTTTCAAACAACAGGCCACCCACTTTCTCAGGAGAAGAAGAACCCGCCATTCTGGAGGAATGGATACGGACCTTCGACAAAATCCTGGGGCTAGTAGAATGTCCAGAGGAACGTCGCGTAGAGGTAGCCTCATTCTACTTCGGACACGAGGCAGACCTTTGGTGGATCCACGAGGGACCCACTTACAGACAAGAACCAGGATTCAACTGGGAAAGTCTGAAAACATGACTACGAGAACGATTCTACCCAGCCCACATAAAAGCATCTATGCACGAAGAGTTCCTTCACTTAAAACAAGGAACAGCTACCGTCATGGAATACCATAAATGATTCCTCGAACTGGCACGCTTCGCACCAGAACTGGTCCTCATAGAGACAACCAAAATAGAGAGATTTGTATCGGGCCTCAACTTCGAAGCCCGAAAAGCCCTAATAGTAAGCGGACCCCGGACCCTCAACGAGGCCTACTCCAGTGCCACCAATCTCTACCGAATCCAACTGCTACAGCGCGGTGTTCAGGAACAGATTCGAAAAAGGAAAACATGAGGTGGGACGCCACCCATAAAAAGAACAAGAAACGACGCTAACACAAGGACAAGCAATCTAGCAGGGCAAAGGCCGCCCCCAAGAAACAGCGAAACTAATACAGGTGGCTTCCCCTGTCCAAGATGCCACCAAAGCCATTGGGGCAAGGATTGCATGGGGAACCCCTTACGGTGCTTCAATTGCGGGAAAGAAGGGCACAAGGCATTCCTCTGTCCTCAACCCTCAAACTCACGCCCCATGGCCATAGGCCAGCACGGGGGCACGAACAATCAAGGAAACTATGGTGCCCCCGGAAAAGTATTTGTCATGAGCCGCACGCAAGCCGAACTCGAGGGCGAAGGCGACCCAGACGAAGGGAATATAATCCCAGAGAACGAAGATCACGCAAACCCGCCAGAAGGGAACCAGGAAGATGAATTTTGTTTAGGACAGTGTAACAAAACCCTTTTTTCTTTGTAACTACCCCCGTAATAGAATCGCGTGTTTAGACTAGTCACTTTGAAATTATTATGAATAAAAGCTAGCTCGAAATAATAGCTTAAAGAAAACAAGACTACCTACAAAACAACAAGGACCAACATCTTCTCCCATTAAAAGAAGGAAAAGGACAAGGAGTACACAACAAAAGAGACTAATGCTATCAATAAGAATGGAACTTTAGACCTTTCACTTATAAGACTAATGCCTTAACCACTAAGCTATGAGTGTTTCTTGGAACTTCAAGGGAACACCCCCTTCTTAAACCCCTCTAAGTTCCTAAAACCCACACAAATCCCCAAATCAAAAACCCTTCTTCTTCCCCCAAACACACAAAATCTCTCTCTCTCTCTCTCTCCTCACCTTCACACCACACTGCCGGCGCCACCCAAACACACCCAACCGCCCCGCCAATAGCCATCGCCCAACAACACCACCGGCGACCACCCCACGCAACTCGCCACCGCTGCCCGATAGCCGCTCGCGACGAACCCGCTGCCACCGCCACTCGGAGAACGCCCGTCGACCGCCCACTGCTACGCGACGCCGTAACCCTCGCCGGCCAAGACCCCTACCAACAGCACAACCGCCTACACCGCCCAGGTCCGCCGCATCCTCACCACTCGAAAACAAGCCGGTCGCTGCCTCGTCGCCGGAAAACTCGCCGGAAAATTTCTCCCGAAGAACCCCAATCATGCCGAAAAAGCCTCTCGGAATCCGAACCCCAGAGTGGAACAACACTGATTACACAGTAATCAGAGGTAAGGCCCTCGAACCCGACCAATTCTCCCCGGAGTTGGTCGACATGCTTAAATTTCAAGGACTCTTGGATACGTATCTCGCCATCAAAGGGGATACGTACCCCGAATTAGTGAAAGATTTTTACCATCATTTAATAGCCGTCAAACGGGGTGACAAAGTACAGATCACCACCAAGGTCCAAGGCAAGGAGATAGTACTCTCCGAAGGCCGCTTGGCCAAACTCCTAAAACTGACCACCACAGGCGTGTCAGATTATGACCGAAAGGGGTGGATCAGTGCCCAAGGCACGGGATACAAAGACTACCTCAGGTACCTACTCGGAAGGGAGGAAGGTTTCACCTCGGCCACACGGCCAAACAGGAAGTGGCTAACCGCAGAACAAAAGATATTGGTTATGATTGTGACTGACAGCCTGTTGCCCACGAATAATAAAAGCAAGGATGTGGGAAGTCTGGAGTGTACTTTTGCCTATCTCCTAAAGCACAAAATCAAGTTCAATCTACCGGCCCTCATGTTGAAACACATGGAATTCTACAAAACTAGCAACCGACTTAGCCTACCCTACGGGATGATCCTGAGTTGGATCATGGAGAAAAAGAGGGTAGACCTAAGCGGCACAGAGGTCAAGACCGCAAGTGGCATGACTTTCAATTCTTAGAATCTCCGTCGCAATGATATCTACTACATCGAAGGGGGACAATACATCACCCTTGAAGAGATTTACCTTAAGCCCGAGGAGGAACGAAGGGAGTTGGTTGATCTACTAAATATCTCCAACAAGAAACTCAAGCGGGCAATGCAAGACTGTGGGGAACTAGGAGAAAATGAGGAACAAGAAGAAGATAGCGAGCCCAATCCACCAGCACCTATACGAGCAAGGGGAAACCCAAGGGGTCTAAATGAAGAATCAGTCAAAGAACGCATCCTCGCGCAGCTCACCCGACAGAACCAAATCATGGACGAGGGATTCTCATCCCTAATTCGCGCAACACGCGCCTTGGACTAAAGAGTGGCAACCATCGAGACCATGTTGGGAACTCGCGGGGCATCCAACTCAAGCACAGGAAACCAAGGTAGACTCAAAACCATCCAAGCCACCACCTCACCAAAAATCCAGTCTACCCCAAACAAGGACAACACGTGGAGCCACATTTCCTAACCAGGAGACCAAAATATGTGACGTCTCGGGGTGAAAGAATGGGTCCACGCACCGGCTTCGGGGACGAAGCCTCTTGTAAGGGGGGGAGAGTGTAACACCCCGTGTTACAGTCCCTAAATTAAAATGAATTAAATTATCACCCACCCTAAAAAGGGAATTAAAACCCATTAATTAGCCAAAAAGGGGGGGGGGGGGGGGGGGGGGTTCACCATGATCCATGGGCCCTTATCCCTAAAGCCAACCCCTTAGTCCTATAAGGAATAGGATTAGGGAACCCATGCCACTTAGACCATAATTAGGACTCTTAATTATATAAATAGGGACATAGAAGACACCTAAAACTCACACCACAAATAATCCCTCACCACACAAGAAAGTTCCAAGAACTCCCTTACGAAAAATAAAGAAAGGAGGAATCTTAAAGAAAGACCCTTCATAGCCAAGGAAATTAATTAAGGCTAAGAGGTAACCCATGTCTCAACAAAACCTATTTTCTTAGCTATAATCTCCTTCCTTGGCCTCCCTCTATATTCTTGTGTATTGATTGAACTCTTCTATGATAATTATGTTATGTTCTTGATGATTGATAAGATGATTTATATGCTTTCTTGATAATCTTGATAATCTTAATGCTGAGAAGAAGTTCTTGATTATGATGTGATGATTCTTGACGAATCTTGATATTTTCTTGATGTTAAAGATTAAATATGTTCTTGATGATTTGGGTGGGATTAGAGCCCTAGGTTGGATTGGGAATTTGTATTATGATGTTCTCGATTTGTATTTGGGAGGGAATTCGCATGTTCGGGTGTTGTTTACATTTAAAAGTCATAATAGGATAAGTCCTCATGATTCTTGCTTTTGATCCGTTAATTGCTTACGTCGTGTCGTTATTTGCTTTTAAAAGTGTCTAAGCATGGTTTCGGGTTCCACAAAGGTCCCCGGGACGAATATTTGAGAAAAGAGTCAGTGGGGGGTAGGTGGGGGTGGGGGAACCCACCACCTACCCGCTGCCCGGCACCGGGCAGCTAGCCGGCTACCTGCTGCCCGGAACAGCGCCCACCGGCGGGCAGCCGGCGGGTGACCCCCACCCACCGGCTACCCGCTGGTCCACACCTCACCCCGGGTCCCCGGCTACCTCGTTTAATGTTCCCCGTCCCTCATGGTGTCCCAACGGACCCCGTTAGTCGTGACTGAGTCTAGTTTGGAATTTCGGGTACTATTCGTAGGTTAAACGAGTCTTAGGAATTGCATGCTAGTTGAATTGGTAACCTGTAGACCTAGGTGGAAGTTATATGAGTCCTTAGGAACTATTCTTAGTGTGTGAATGATCACATGTAAGCTTAATTATATGTTCCCCCTTCCCTATGTGAATAATGTGTCATTATGTGCTATTATGTGTTACGTGATGCATGACCCCAACTTGGTTAAGACCAATTGGGCTATACAAGCAGTTGAATGGGCTGAGAACCATCCCAACTGTTAACCAAGCCGGTTAAGATCGGTCAGGGATATTAATGTGATATAGGACTGAGGTCCACTATACGGGCAGTTGAATGGGTTGAGAACCATCCCAACTGTTAACCAGGATGGTAGAGACCGGTCAGGTATATAAAGATTATGTATAGGACTGAAGGTCCACATGGGCCTCGGTGATATGACCCACCGACCGGGATGCGCCAGGCTGTATGGGGCCAACAAGCCGAGGAAGGTTGTAGTCCACCGACCTGAGTAATCAGGCGGTGTGTAGGGCTACGATTGGCTGCGACCCACCGAGTGGTGGGACATCGGTATGTAGGACCGTAGTCTCCGAGGATCTTTGCCCACCGTCTGAGTTTAGCTCAGCGGTGTGTCAGGCTTGATCCGCTACGGCCCGCCGATTGTGTGCACCAACGGTGTGTAGGGTCGTAAGTCCCCCCTTGTAAACGGGATCACGGTCCACCGACTGGGCGGGTCAGCGATGTGTCGGATCGTGGTCCGACGTTGAGTTCGTTAGCGGTTCTCCAAGGGTTGGTTGCGATCAACTCCCCTCGTACTGCGGTACTGAGGTTGGGTGCTGCGGGGCCGTGTTAATGCTAAAGGCATTAACCCTCATGTTCGGGGCATGCGATTGGTCCCGTGGCGCCATCGATGATTATGTGATATGAATGATGATTGGATGATAATGTGGATTGGAATTGAGAAGTGGCTTGTGACCGTAAATACGTATTCCTTATGATGTTGTTACTATTGTCTGATATGCTTATCCATATTTGCTGAGTCTATTCCTGGTTTTAAAACTAGTGTCTCTTAAGTATATATCTTCCTGCTTCGAAATGAATTTTGTGTATATATATATATATATATATATATATATATATATATATATATATATATATACTATATTTCAACGCGTTGGAGTGGGTTACCAGCATCTCTCGCTGAACAGATATATTTGGCTTTCAGGCACAGAGGAGTAGACACTAGAGCGCGCTAGAGACTTGGAGCGTAGAGTAGATAGTTTCTCTTTCGGCCTGCGTGCCATACTTATGTATTTACATTATTGAGGATATTAGTTAGTTAGCCTGTGCACCTGAGTTCTGTAACTCAGGTGTGGCATAGCACCCCGTACTCCTTTATATTATGTTTTGGGATTTAATGAGAATCTACCTTTATTATATAAGTCATAAAAATTGAAAAAATTTCGGGGTGTTACACAAATCCCCGCCAACAATCATACATGTTCCCCGCGGGTGGGCCACGGGTGGACAACCACCCGGGGTTCCGCCCGCGGGTACACAAACCACGAGAACCACGTACCCCGCGGGTGGGTGGCGGGTAGGCCTCTGCCAGCCGTTCCGCCCGCGGGTACACACCTATACACCAACAATTCCCTTCGGGGATTTTCAACAACAAGTCCAAAACACCCAAAATCTCACACAAAACAACAATATGACTTGAACCCAAGAAATAGCCAAGCAATGACATTCAAGACCCCTAAGAACAAGCTCTAAACATGCATCACCACAAGACATTACATCAAATCTCATAAATCAACACAAGAATCACAAGTAGAAGCCAAGAATCATCATATAATTAAGAAAATAGGTTTTGTAAAGAATCATCATATAATCTCAAATCCTAGCTTGGAGAAGAAGCTAACTCTTTTTAGAGAGAGTCTAGAGGTTTTTGTGTTTAGTTGTAGGGTGAATGAAATGAAAGGGTGTTGCTAGGTTAGCTTGAATCACAAACCTTAGGTAGAAAGACATTCCTAACCTTACTAAAGTTGGAAAGACAAGGGAACAAGGGCACAACCCATGAAACACAAGGTACAACCCCTTTGACTTAAGTGACTAGTCAAAATATAGTCCCTCGGCTATTGAATTTCAGGATTTTTTGGAATAAATTAACAAAGAGACTAGGATTAATTCTCTAATTAATCCTTGATTAGACTTTGGATTTGCGGGGTGTCACATCCACTCCCCCTAACAAGAAGCTTAGTCCCCGAAGCTTGAGCACGACAGGTTCAAACAAACGGGTAACTAGGAATCACAATGTGACAAAAAGGAACAAGAATACCATCAAACAAGACTTCAAGGATCCAAAAGGTGTAAAATTTTCAAGAATCAAGAAAACGCAAGGTTTCATAAGGTCACAAAAGAAATTTCTTGAGCAATACAAGCGTTAACACTACCTTATAAACAGCTAGGAGCTTTCTACACCGAACCTAAACTCAACACAACTAGATTCTAACAAGGTAAAACAACTAAACCAACTACCCAAACAACAAACTAACAAACAAGATAAACAAGAAAGAGCAACAAGCACAGCCAACAAGCAACAACTACTAAACGGGAACATCAAACGAGAAAAGAAACGAGCTTACCCCAACTCCGAGCCTAAGAGGACTCATCCTCCGACTCCTCGGCATCCTCGTCCGAGTCTTCCTCAGCTCCACCACGGCTAGAACCGGCATCCAACTTGTCCAACCTTCGATTGACGGGGACGAACTGAGTCTTCATGAAAGCGAAACCTTCCTCAACCATCTGGTTCTGCTGACGAAGAAGGGTCACCACACGCTCCTCGTGTGTCATTGCATCATGCTCCTTTTTTGTTCTCACTTCCTTCTTCCTTATGTTTTCTTCCCTTTCGGAGTCGCTCTCTTCGACCTCTTCTGCTTCTTCTCCCTCTTCTTCCTCTTCCCGCTCTTCTTCGCCTTCACTCCCAGCATCTCCTCCCAAACTCTGAACTGCTAGGTTCAACTTTACAACAGGAATCTCAAGCTCTGCAACCAACAAACTCCTCTCGGCGGGGGCTTTTCTGGCGACCTCTTCAAGAGTGATGTAGTCACCATCATCCAGCTGAAACAGGTTGCAACTGCGGAGATTTTTGGCATCCAGAACCATCTTGCCCACCGGCCTAGGCACACAACCCTCAACTCTCACCCCCTTCCTAACGAAGATCCAGCTTAACACCATGCCATATGGCAAACTCTTCTGGTTATGGTCTCGACAATAGACCATATGTTGCAACATCAGCGCAGGCAGGTTGAACTTCACCTTGTTTTTCAAACAGAAAGAAAATGTGCACTCCAGCCTACCCAACAAACGACTCTTATTGTTATTAGGCAACAAGTAGTCAGAAACGAGCGTAACCAAAATCTTTTGCTCGGCAGATAACCACTAGTTCTTCCCAAAATATAACTCAGATACTTCCGATAACTCATGTTGTTCGTCTCAATCCAAGAGTCACCACTGAACTGCAGAACTCCCGTAGTTGTCAAACTCAAAAGCTGAGCCAACCGCTTTTTGGTCAAGACAATTTTTAAACCTCCCACCTTAGAGGTAACTTCCAATCTCCCACCATCTTTGGTCACACTCATGTGACGGTAGAACTCCTTTACCAAACTCGGGTAAGTCTCGGTCCTAAAGGCGAGAAACCCATCCAACAACCCTTGGTAATTCAACAACTCCAACAAGGAACTCGAAAAAGAGTCAGGATCAAAAGCTTTACCTTCCAAGACTAGGTAATGGGCATCCACCCATTCCACCCTTCTCGCAAAATTGGACCTTCTAGGCATGATTCTGAGGTGACCCAAACTTCTTCTTCTTTTTCTTTTCTCTTTTTCCTCATCTTCTTCGGCTTCTCGGCGAGTCCGACAACAAGTCACGGCGGCGGCGGCTTCGGCGGCGATGGCAGTGACAGGCGGTGGTTGATCGACGATGGCAGGGGCTGCGACAAGCAGATGGTCGTGGCGGGGGTTTGAGGTTTCTCAGCTGGTTCACGGGTAGGAGAAAGATGGAAGGGTTTTGGGGAAATTTGGGAAAATGAGGATTTTAATTTGGGGATTTTTGGGGTAAGTTGGAAATTATAGGTTAAAAGGAATTTAAGTGCAATAAAATTCAAGTAATATAATTGGTCTAGATGGTTTAAGGGTTGGGTTTGAAATTTGGAGATCTAGGTTCAAAACTCATTAGCTATTAAATAAGTTTTTTCTAACTTTTTAGACTTAACCACTAGGAATTCTTTAGTAATTGGCTAATCAAATTTTTGAATGAACGAATTAGACTTGGATGACACAAATGAGTGAGGTTTGAATCAAATGTATACACATAAAGCTTCGGAATTAAAACTAACATTAAACCACCCAGAATGAACAATTGAATCACAAAGGGAAACTCACCCGAAAGATACATGAGAATCACACCACAAGAGATAAGGAAACACAAGAAGGCACACTCTCAAGATAAAGGTAAGCTTAAGAAAGGTTACCTACGGATTCTTCTTCCACCAAACCCTCAGACTCGGCCTGCGACCGGCCCATCACGAACACTCTGCCCGTAGGCCTTGTCCCTATCGCACCATGCCGGGAACTCCCTCTCGAAGGTCCACTAGGTCTCGCATTGGATGGCAAGGCTCTCTGGTTAGCTTAGAGAGGGCATACGAAAGCTTTGTGGCCTCTTTCCCCACACTTGAAGCCTCGGAGCGCTTGTCCTTGGCAATCCTTCCCAACGTGGTCCTTTCCACACTTCTTGCATCCAAAAGCCTTAGCTTGATATCCATTCTCTACCCGAGTTGACCCTTGAGGCGGAGAAGATGCGGGTCTGGCTCGGAAGTCCTGTCTCGACTTCTTGAAACTGTGGGACCCACTTCCTTCATTTCTCTTCTTGGCAAACTCAAACGACCCTCGCTGCAGCTGTTGCACTCGATACAGATCGGCCGCGCTCAGATAAGCCTCCTTCAGCGTTCTAGGCTTGCTCATAGTTAACGCCTTCCGGGCTTCGTAGTTGAGCCCTGCTACAAACTTCTCCACCTTTGCTAGTTCGGTGGGAACCAGCATCCTTGCAAAACGGGCAAGCTCCAAGAAGCGCTTGTGTTATTCCACCACGGATGACGACCCCTGCTGAAGATGTAAGAACTCCTCATACATGGCAGCTCGGACGTGCGATGGATAAAACATCTCCCTCATCTTGTCCTTCAGGGCTGACCAGTCGAAATCGGGCTCTTCTTGACACGCGGGACCCTCGTGTAGCCACTAGAGATCAGCCTCGTGACTGAAGTAGAAAGAAGCCAGCTCCACTCTATGATCCTCAGGACAACCTACAATGGCGAAGATCTTATCGAGGGAACGGATCCACTCCTCGAGTATCACAGGATCCTCCTGTCCGACGAACATTGGCGGCCTATGCCCCGAGACTAGGCGTCCCACATCCCGATTCCCGGCAGGCTATGGCGGAGGAGCAGGGTGGTTGTTGTGCAAAAGAACTTTACTCAGTGCCTGCATCGTTTGTGTTAGATGTTGCAGGTTCTGAGCCAGCTGCTCCTTGGTCGGTGTCTCGGGCGTACAGGCGCGATGACAGGGCGGAGCCATGGCGATACTTCTACAGAAACAACACAGTTAAGGAAGGCACAAGCAAACATCGCACCTTTAACCGGCGCTAACAGCAAGAATGTTAAAACTAAACAGAAACAACGAAGCAATCTTAACCAACGACAAACAACACACAGCTTACCACGCGTCCTAAAAGTCCTAAGTCCTAAACACTTAAGTACTTAAAGATCATCTTATGGTCTCAAACCACACTTAACTTCTTAAAGTTCAAATCCAAACATCCTAGGCTCAAACCTAGGCTCTGATACCAACTGTAACACCCCCGATTTTTACCACATTTTTAAAACTTAAACGCATAGGAAAACATCTAAACATCAAGACATAACGCAATGGAAGCTATATAAAATCTGGGTATGTTATGCCACACCTATCTCAGACATAGGTGCACATGCGGGAAACTAATCAGTTTAAACAAGTCATAAAGTATCTAGGCACACAGGCCAACAAAACAAAGCGTCTACACAGGATAACTAATCTAACTAGCGATCCATGTCTAGCGCTCTCGGGCATCTACTCATAACCTATAGAACAAGGGAAACATAACATGGGGATAACACCCGGTCAGCGAATATTGCTGGTAACCCATCAATACGCGTTAAATAGCATATATTGATAAGTATAATTCAAAATCATTTTGAAACAGAATACAGTATATATCATTTCAAAAGCCATAGAGAGAAGTCAACTTCAAGGACTCATTAAACACCCTCAAAAGGAAAAGGAGTCACCATCCTTACAACAACAACAAGACAAGAAACATGAAAGACGATACAACTCAAGATGCATTCTACTGATCACGAAGTAGAATACATCAAGACATGCTCATAAGCAAAGATCACACATTCACACATTGGCAACTACATGCCACAGTAACAACTACATTTCACAAGTATCATAGTTCCAACCTTATGCCCTGTTCCAACCTTATGGCTACCCCCGACATTATTTCGGTTCCAACCATTACCTCCTAGTGCCACCCAGTACTTCTGAGTCCAACCTTATGCCTCCGGGGACTGTCGTCCCCCCTCTAACTCTCCTATTCACCGCCGAACTCTCAGTACACGAGGGTACCATTAATTTCATTGAAATAGCCTCCAACAGTTGAGCTAAGCTCAAATAACACACCACCAATTTCAAGCATAGTCACACAAGATCATCATCATTACCAAGAGGACTAAGGCTCACCAATAACCTTAATCAAGTATCAATCAAAGGGTACAACGAGTATATACGTTCACATCATAGGAATCAATCAAAGATCACAATAAGGACGTGAAACTATACTCAACAACAAAGGATCACAATCCAACACCAAATGATTGTCAACACAAGTTGCCAATCCCAATAGGAAGGAACAAACAACACACACTAGCATTTCAACGTCAAACTGGCACGCTTATCAAATGGGTAAACCAAAAGTAGTTCCAAAGAACATTCAAGACTCACATTTGCCTAACGAATCACAAGGTCGGACACTTAGCATGATTCAAGACACCAAATCCTACATGGAATCCAAGCATAACGTTCTAGACATATGAAACATCAAGAAGACTCACAAATAGCCCAATAAAACAACATTGGGAGGTCAAAACATCAATACTCAGTCAAAAGAATCACGGGGAACAAATCCCCGCCAACAATCATACATGTTCCCCGCGGGTAGGGCCACGGGTGGACAACCACCCGGGGTTCCGCCCGCGGGTACACTCCTATACACCAACAATTCCCTTCGGGGATTTTCAACAACAAGTCCAAATTCAAGTCCAAAACACCCAAAATCTCACACAAAACAACAATATGACTTGAACCCAAGAAATAGCCAAGCAATGGCATTCAAGAACCCTAAGAACATGCTCTAAACATGCATCACCACAAGACAATGCATCAAATCTCGCAAATCAACACAAGAATCACAAGTAGAAGCCAAGAATCATCATATAAGTAAAAAAATAGGTTTTGTAAAGCATGGGTTACCTTTGTAGCCTAAGAACTTCTTCTTATCACCCTTAGAAAGCCTTTCCTAATGCTCCTCATCCACACCAACTTCATACACAAAACAAAAGACAACAAAGATCATATCTTTAGAAAACCACACCTAAAAGGAAGTTAAAAACACCAAAAGACCAAGGATCTTACCCTCCCCTAGAGAGGCTAGAGGTTTTTGTGTTTAGATTGTAGGGTGAATGAAATGAAAGGGTGTTGCTAGGTTAGCTTGAATCACAAACCTTAGGTAGAAAGACATTCCTACACTTACTAAAGTTGGAAAGACAAGGGAACAAGGGCACAACCCAAGAAGCACAAGGTACAACCCCTTTGACTTAAGTGACTAGTCAAAATCTTGTCCCTCGACTATTGAATATCAGGATTTTTAGGAATAAATTAACAAAGAGACTAGGATTAATTCTCTAATTAATCCTTGATTAGAGTTTGGATTTGCGGGGTGTCACACCCTTGGCTATTAAGGTTCTTTCCCGAGATTTTCCCCCGATTGATCTTCCTAGGCTTGGTGGTGGGGAATTCCTTTTGGTAGGCTACTTGGAAAATTGGTGTATTAGGGTTATGAGAGGTGAGATAGGTTCTAAATGCTTTCTAATCCCCTATTTATATATTTTCGAAATCCTATCTGTAACCTGAATGGTAAGGCCCACTTTCTTTATTCCTAACAGGCTTAAGGCTCTAGTTTAGGCAAGGGTCCGCGATCCATTGTGGACCACATTAATTAATTAAGGAAATTCTAACCAAAGTAAATCCTTTCTAACTATTGTTAACGGGATTAGTTTAATAATTAATTCGGGTTTGAAGGCTGTAACACGGGGTGTTACAAGATGAGTGATTCACTGGGAAGTGAGCATAGTGCAGTTCTGAGATCCATCACCAACCATCTCTACTAGGATTAGTAGAAAGAGGCAGAGTAACGAGTATATCTTGTAAAAAACCTTGAGGATCATGGTCGACTTTGTGTTCATGGAACAATCGCTCTTTATTGTACTTGTGCTGATAGTGCAATCCTCCTTGGAGTTTAAGGAGAAGAGTGGACGTAGGACGGGTTTTGGCCGAACCACTTCTAAAATATCTCTCACTCATTGAAATTTATTTTCAAGTCGTAACAAACCAAACCTAAAACTTACAAGAAGAAAAATACGTGTAAACAAACTAAAAAGGGGTAACAATTATTTTCCACTGCGTTATTTTGATAAAGATTTTAGAAATTATTCAAGCCTATTCACCCTCCTTCTAGACTTGAACCCCTACTCATTGGGACCAACAAAGCTTACTATGGTTTCAAGTAGTAATAATTCAAAGAAATTTACTAAACAAATGAATAACATTATTAATAATAAAAATAAATTAAAACAAGAAAAAGTGATTGGTATCTGTTAGGTGATTATCATAGCGTTAAATATATAATGTTGGAAATAATAAAGGAAAAAACTATCATTATTATGATAAACGCAAACAAATAATAAATAACTTAAATAAATTAGATAAAAAGATAAAAGAACTTGAAATTGAAGTTGTAGAAAAAAGATATGAATTACTAATAAATATGCGTACTTACCTTGTGAGGTATATCGCACATTGGGTAGAGATTATATTCTCTTTACCGTCAATTTGACTTGTTGTTGTGATAGTGGATTAAGATATTTGTTTAATGTCAATGAATCCAAAAAAAAAGCATCCTACAGAAAAAAAAAAAAAAAAAAAAAAAAAAAAAAAAAAAAAAGAGGGGAATGTTCAAGAAGCTTGATGAGCTCACCGTCCTTTGCGGTGTAGACACAGCTATAACCTTGTACAACTCTTTTAAGTTACGGCTAGTTGTATGGCTATCTATTGAAGAGGTTTAATAGAAAATTACTAGGTTCATAAACTTGCCAGATGTGCAACAAACTTAAAGAATGATGAGCCAGGAAAGCTTTGTTTTGGGGAGGATTCAAAAGTTGAGCATTAAACTCCTAAAGTGAAGAAAGACAATACGAAGAAGGAGATGAATGCATTGATGCATCGAATCTTTATTGGAGTGCGAACAATTGATTCTCTGAGTTTCATAGATCTAAACAACTTGGGTTGGGTTTTAACCACCAATTTGATAGAAATTCATAACAAGGTTGGGATAATTATGAGAGATTCCTCAACCTCATAATTATCAACTTTACCTCCAGCTCCAACTTTTGCTCTTTTTCTCCCTAGTGCTCCTTCTTGTAATTTTGCATTTTCTCTTTTTAAACAGATTAACAGGATTAATCAACTGACGAAATGGACTGACTGATTCAGCGATGATGTCAGTCAGTAATAACAAATCATAGAGAGGTTTAAAGAAAGGATAACAGCACAAAGCCAAAGACACAGAATGTTTACCCAGTTCGGTACATTGTGTATCTACGTCTGGGGGACGATCACATAGGCGTCGAATCCACTAAATCATAATCCAATGTACAAAGGTAGATATACAATAATCTTACCCAAGTGCCCCACACAAGGTACATACCCAGTCTACACAGGTTTAGTGGATTGTTGAAGGTGGAGAGCCATGCATACAGAAGTCCAATGAAATCCCTTCACTTGGAGAGCCCACTCTGATTCAGTCCACTTCAATGACGCTCTTTACAGTTGTTCCCACAACAGTGTGATCACAGTGTCCTTTCGTTTAAGTAGCAGTGATTCTTCTCAAGTTCGTCATCTTAATCACCATGAACATGTTGTATTGAGAAGAGGCAAGGTAATCAAAGATCTGATCTCATAAAATTGATGTGGAGTGTTTCTTCTCTCTAAAGGCGTAACCCTAATTCTCTTAGAATGAGGGTACTTATAGATCCATCGATAGAACACTCCTTCCATAGATGTCTTTGATTGTAAATGGTAGGACAATATTTGAAGAATGTAATCTTAAAGATTCGGTCCATACCTTTTCCGAAGCAGATACGCTGATCTTCTTTCCAAATCTGTCTTCTTTAAAACCGCGTACAGCTTTTAAGAAAACAGCTTCCTAAAACAGATCTTCAGTGTCAGTTCTTTTGTTATTGTATCTGATTGACCAGTCCTCTGTAGAACAAAACTGACACTAAGCTAATCCTATCTTAGTATTCCATAATAATATTGTCAATTATAAGATGGGGTTTTTTTCGAGCAAATAAAACATTAACAAACTCCCCATTTGGCTATTATTTGGCAAAACAACTCGACTATATAAGAAGAAGTATAATACTGCAAAAGATTAAGATAGGATAACAAAAACAAAACAGACCCTATATTCGATTGCATAGCAGGGATAAAAACATAGCATACACATCATGCTGGATCAAAAACAAAGACACGAAACATTCTTCAAACAAGAGATGCCATCACAGTCAAACACCCAGCCAGGGCCAGAAGGTACACAAACACAAACAACTCCCCCTGAGTTTCATAACAACTCCCCCTAAGTTTCATATTCCCCCTTTTTGCCAAAAGACAGCCAAAGCCAGGTCAAGCGTTGGAGGGAGTCTCACTGTCAGACTTCACAGGATCAGCAGCAGTAGCCTCAGTCAGGCTTAAACGAAGAAGAACAGTGGCCAATTCCGTGCGAGCCCCTGTCAGCTGTTTAGCAATTATGCCATGAACTGTCTCGAGCTCAGAGACTCTCGCCTTCAATTGGATAGAGAGTTGAAGATCTCGTGCATGTGGTGAGTCATCCGCCGCTGTATCAGTCTCAGGATTGGAGGGTGCAGTCACCGGTGTAACATCACATATATGATCTCCAATCAAAAGACGTCGGTTAACCGTGTAGAGAAGGGTCGGACTGATCACCTCACTCGCCATAGGCTCAAGGCCCTGTGATGTAAGAATTCCAAAGATCAAATTAAGAAAGGGCAGCCGTACCTTTTGTTCTCTCGGGTGAATCAAAGTGAGAATATGAGAATAGATCCACGACCCAAGATCAAAGGACATCTTGGTTCCAATTCTGAATAAAAGACTGGCCAGTTGCTTGCCGACAGTGTGGAAATGTGCCGAAGGGAGCCAGTTATGCAGAGCAAGACGGTGAAGAATCACATACTTGTCTTCCTCTACAGATGCTTTAAGCGACTCACTATTCAAGGGATCAGACTTCACAACAGGTAAGCATGGAGGATCAACAGATACAGATGATTTCTCAAAGACTAAAGCAGGCACATTCTCAAAATCAACATGAACAATAGATGGGGCAGCATTAGACACTACATTCTCAGGTTTATCAGGAGAAATTTCTATAGGAGAGTCAGAGGAATTTGACCTGTTTCGCAGAATCTCAATACGATGCCTGGCTTCATTCTGAGCAGCCTGAAGATACAGGGGTTGAGCAATTTCTCGACGACGGGAGATTTCTTCAGACTCAAGGGCTCTTTGAGCAAAGTAATGGAGGAACACCCCAGCGCGATTTCCATCAGAGGGTTCTGGAATAGATGCCGGATTAATGTCATCACCTGCTTCGGAGGCCAACAGCAATAGTTCACTGGTGTCATCATCTGACCAGTCGGCATAAAACTCTGGATAATCGGATAGTACAGTGACAATGATTTCATCTCGGAGAATGGGATCAAGCTTCAATTTTTTCTTCATAGGCCAACATAAGCAAGGTTTTGACATGTTTGGTGGCTGTTTCTTGTGAATGCACCTTTCTTCCAAGCTTGATGATCATATTACGAACTGCATCCGCCATTAATGAGAGATTCGAGAAGACGAAGAAGTAAACCCTAGATAGGAGATTAAGGAGAATACAGTCTGTGTGCAGAGAGAGTCTCTTGTTTTTTATCTCAAGACTTACTCGATACTCGATTATAGGACCAAGGGAGAAGAACCCCAATAAATGCAGCTAGTCAGAATACATGCAGAGCTGATGTGATTGACGCAACGGTATACCTCCTTTTTAGGCACGAAACGGATGCTTGGCATATTTCAAATTTGAAAAAGCCTAATCACTTTTATGGTAAAATAGGTTAAGATATTTTCTTAACAAAAAAGAGGAGATTTTAAAAGGAAGTCAAAACTGAGATTTGACCAGAATACGTAAACCTTGCACTCTCCTTCTGAGTGACGATCTGCCCTATTAGTCAATTCTGCAGATTCCCAGAGCAGATCTGAGAATCTCAAACCGGTTTGCGTCTAGGGGCTTAGTCAGGATATCTGCCAACTGTTTCTCTGTTTGAATATATTCCAACTCAATCTCCTTTGATTCTACCAGGTCTCTGATGTAGTGATGCCTTATATCTATATGCTTCGTCCTGGAATGTTGAACTGGATTCTTTGAGATATTAATTGCACTGACATTGTCACAATAGAGTGTCATAATTCCTTGAGTAAGACCATAGTCTAATAACATCTGTTTCATCCATACTAGCTGAGTACAACATCCACAAGCAGCTATGTATTCTGCCTCTGCAGTACTTAAGGAAATTGAGTTCTATTTCTTACTCAGCCATGACACCAAGTTCTTGCCAACGAAGAAGCAACCACCAGATATACTTTTACGGTCATCAATGTTCCCTGCCCAGTCAGCATCACAGTATGCAATCAGACTCAGTTCACTGTCCTTGGAGTACCATAGACCATACTGACTCGTTCTTTTTATATATTTCAGAATCCGTTTAGCAACTATGAGGTGTGATTCCTTTCACTACAAGAAAAAGCGCGAATCGCGACGGAATTTTTCCGTCGCGAATCGCGTTTCGCGACGGAATATATTCCGTCGTCTATCGCCTTGTCATTTTTTGGTAGACGATGGAATAATTCCGTCGCGACGTTTGGCGATGGAATTCGCGACGGACTATTTCCGTCGCCATTTGGCGACGGAATTATTCCGTCGCGAATTCCATCGACAATTTTGCAACGGAACTGTTTCCGTCGCAAATCCATCGTTATTTCTAAACCGAATATTCCATCGCCATATTATCTTTTCGGTCGCCAATTCCGTCGCTCATTTCACAACGGGAATATTTTCCATCGTAATTTTGTCGCTTCATGGGCAACAAATATTCCGTTACAAATCTTATATTCCGTCGCGTTTTTTAATTATTTTAAACTAAAATTTTGATTTTAAATAGTAATGGATGTTTTTAAAATAAAAGATAACATAATTCTAAATTAAATTAAAATACTAATACATTACCAATCCACATTTCATACATAATATAATCGTCAATTAAACTCTAAACAACATAATAATACATTATCAATCCACACTTAATACATAATATAATAGTCAATTCAAGTCTAAACAACATAATAATACATTATCAATCCACACTTAATACATAATATAATAGTCAATTCAAGTCTAAACAACATTAACAAACAACCATTAAAATCAATTGATTTGAGATGGAGGTGATGATGAAGTACCCGCTCTCCCGCCATCAATAGCATCAAGTCGTTGTTGCATATGGAGAATAGTTTCCTTCAAACTCTGAATTTCATGTTGTACATTTGCAGAAGTAGAAGTAGCATTGTCGGGTGGTCGCGATGTTGGTGTCATATTGCCAGAAGTGTTATCATTAGTTGGACCATGAACAACAGAACAACCATATGAACCAAGTCCATAAACTCTTCTTTTCTTATCGTGTCCACCAACCGCGTCATAGTATAATTGATTGTCATCCACCTGCTCCCCATTTTCTTGCAACATCTCCCGTTGCGATTCAACTTGTTCCTAAAATATGTTAGAGATTTAGTACAAAATATATGTAAAGGCATATATCTTTTAAAAACTTAAAACAAATTAAACCAAATTATACTTACATGAATTTGTTTGGCTTTTTCAACTATGAATGTTTGCCCATCGTGTTGTTTGGTATGTGTATACCTGAACAGTTCATAATACGATGGACAATGACCTAATTGTCCTTCCTACAAATTATATTTAACAAACAAAAGCAATTATTAAAGTAAGAAAAAATTCGGCAGAGTTTCCTTTGCAAACTCAATAAATGTTTCTAATCCTTCGATAAAAACTTGATTAAGATCACCACGTTGAGGTCGTCTTTGATACATCCAACTTCTATCCATATTACTCATTTATAGATGCCTACATATTTACACATATATTATCATGATTTTCAAAGTAATGATTATGCAATAGAAAAAGCAAAAAAGAAGCAATCAAATTAGTCCTTAGAGAAATGTTAATTGGACTTGTAACATACCGATCTTAGAGAAATGTTAATTGATAGGCTAACTATTTTACCAAACAAGGCCATTATTAATTATATCTTGTAATTTATACTAAATTTCTAAACTTTATATAAGCTTACCACTTATTTAATTATTGACTATTGTTTATTTTTTATTTTTAAAAAGAGATGAGAGATTGCAGTAACAAAAAAAAATAAAAAATAAAAAATAAAGGTCAGAATGTAACTATTGAAATCTATGGAGTGAAATTCTTTGATAAAAAAAAAAAGTCAAAAACCAATGATAAAACAAAAACACAGAAACATCCAATGAGTGTCACCTTATCTTCTTAATTTATGCAGAGGAATTGAGGCAACATCTACCAACCAGAGAATATATCATTATTTATAATAAGGCCTTGTGGTACTACAAGTAGTGCATCAACAGAAATTAAACATGTATAATTTCCAACACCCTCCCTTTATCTACTCTACTATCACCCACCTTTTCACACAGAATTGGGCAGAAATTCTTAACCATTTATGAACTGCAACATTTCAAGCCTTAAAAGACAAGACACAACCAACTACTTGCAGTCACCATACTTAGAAACAAATTAAAGCCTACCAATTGCAAGCATACAGGTTCAAAATTAAGAAGACAACATGCACCAGAAACTGCAATCCTAGTTCATTCCATCAATCATGTCTAGAATATTTAAAACTACTTCAGTCAAAAGAAACAAAAAACTGAATCAAATGTAATGAAGTTTAGAATAGGATAGTTTCACCTACAATAAATTTAGGATTCTATAATTGCATTTTACCGTTATTGAACTTTGATATACTGTCTTATATTATTTATTTTATATGCTAATGTTGACAATTCAGAATTTTAATGAATTTGTTCTCCATATTGCCTGACACAAGAGTAACATTTGACATAATCTTAACCACAAGAATTTTTTGTGCCATGTGAGAAAGGGAATCTCATAATCGATCAAGTAAACAAGAAATGTTAAGGCCACAAAATAGAAAACAAAATAGGCCCTGCTGCTTTCATTCCCAGTGAGTGGATGAGATATTATAACAATCATTCTCATGCAATTGAAAATCTCTACTTTTAATTTTTAAGAGTAACACAATAAAGGACTGATAAGAATCTGATTTTCCAACAATCATTTTTACAAAAATGAAGCTTTCGTAAAGCCCTCAGCTCATATAGTCATCCTTCCAAATATTTTACGACATGATTCCTTAATAATATTGTGTATGTTTCATTGCTTCTAAAGCTCTGAGTAGTTCCAACTAGAATTCATACAACATCCCTTAAGAACAACCAAAAATGATATAGAGGACAAAAAACTAAATGAAACATAAATATTGCAAAGAACACATTGGAAGTTCAAAGTCACTGTTTAAGCTGAAAAGAGCTTTTCATATCAGAAACAAATGAGACTTAAACACAACTATAAAAATCTTGACTGTACAAATTAAAGCTAACAAAAATTAATTCTTCCATATTTAATGTTAATTAATGTAGAATAATTATTCCTAGGAAGATAAGCAAACGCACTAAAGTGATTGGCATAAGGCTAAAATGGGAGAAAGAATCAGCTGAGGGGATTAGAGAAAGAGTGATTTTGGAACCTTTAGAGGCTTTAATTTGGGACAGTCGGCTTCAATTCCTCAGCTCCTCCATAGCACCTTAGCTTTTCTTTCTTTTTACCCTTAATCAGAAATCAACTCTCTGTGTTTGGCAAAGATTACGAGATGAACAACACTTTTAGATTACTTTAGCTAATAACTCAAGACTTGGACGGCACCAGACAACACTAAACCACTAAATTTACTTCAAAAAAATATATTACCTGAGATGAATTACCAGACGGATGAGGCAGTCACGGATGGCAACGGAGCTCTGCTGCGACAGCGACGGCGACGGAGTAGGACTGGCGTTCTGCGATGGTCGTTCTGCGTCGATGGAGTGAACTTAGGGTTTTTATTATCCTTTGATTTGATTTGATGAGGCAACTTAGGAGTGAAACGGTGAAACGGTGAAACTTAGGCAACTTAAGTCTGACTTTGAAACGGTGAAATATAGATAATATAAAAGCATAATTTTTTTAAAAAAATATTGCGACGGAATTAATTAGGTCGTTAATTCCGTCGCGACATTTAGTCAAAACATCACAAATTATTTATTTCATGACGCAAAAAATTATGTCGCCATTTCGGTCGTTAATTCGCGACGGAAATAATATCGGTTGCTATTCCGTCGCGAAATGGACGACGAAATTTAATTCCGTCGCAAATTCGGTCGTAATATTTTACCGCCAAGCTTTCGCGGGTTTTATTTTCTCTTTGCGCCAAACATCGCGACGGAATTAATTATCGTCGTGAATTCCGTTGTTAAATTGCAACGGAAATTATTCCGTCGCGATATCCATCGCTATATTGCGACGGAACAGTGTCCGTCGCGATTTTCCATCGCGATTCGCGATTTTTCTTGTAGTGTTTAGATCAGATTGATACCTTGCACATATTCCAATTTTGATCACACAGCTGACTGATGCTAATCAGATTAGCTTTCAACCCACTGACTAACAGAACTTCTTCTAATTGAGGAAAACCTGGTACATTCAGGGTACATTTCCCAACTATTTTTCCTTTTTGTCCATCTCCATATGTTACAGCTCCACTGCTTGGTTGAACAGCCATCAGACACTTTACATTTCCAGTCATATGTCTGGAACAGCCACTGTCGAAATACCATTTAGCTTCAGTTGTAGACGCAGTCAGAACTATAGTGGGGTAGCATATAACTTCTGACTTTCTGACCCAAACCTGTCTAGTAAACGGTGTAATAGACTTATTCTGATATTTTTCCTTCCTTTGATCTCTGTAGAAAAAATAACACACAGGCCGAGTATGACCTTTTGTTTGACAGTAGTGATAAATGGTAGTGTAATGTCTAACTCTGGCAAGCTTATTTTTTAACCTTGAATAATGAGATTGATGGGTTACTTTGGCAAGGTTAGTATCTGCAGTCTGGTCATATCTCCTTCTCTTGTCAATTTTCTGCACTGACCGAGATGACTGTCCTTGTTCAAAACTGGGAACTGCTGTGGTCTTAAACATACCCTCTTTGACAAACATAGGTGCATTATTCGAAGATTCACCTCGTTCAAATCCTAGACCTTTTTTATCATTAGGATTTCTGCCAGAGTCTAGAATCTTGTCTAAGGTTGATGTGGTGTCCATCATCTGGATATTTTTCTTCAGACCCTCCAGTTCCATTATCAGTTTTCCTTCTCTGGATCTTATTTGAGTGATGAGATCTTCTTTTATGACAAGGTCTGTATTCAGTTTTTTTAGAAGATCATCCCATTGCTTCAGTTCGTCATTCAGATTTTTATTGACTTTCACTACTTGTTCCCAGCTTGCAACAAGTTTAGCAAATTCTATTTCAAGTTGAGTATGTCTCTCTTCAAAATCATCAGTTGATATGTAAGATTCTTCATCTGATTGGTTTCCGTCTGACTGAATGCCTATAGCTGTAAAGAAGGCTACAAAGTTTCCCACATTATCATCTGATTGATCATTGTATGTTTCCTCCTCATCATCACTTAATGTAGTTACTGACATAGCCTTTTTCCTCTTGAGATGCGTTGCACATTCAGCCTGTATGTGTCCATATCCTTCACTTTCTCTACACTGCACTGACCGGTTGAGGGACTTCCCTGTATCTGTGGAACTGTTTCTGTTCTGTCTTGTTCGACCAGTCTGAGATTGATTGTTCTGTGAAAAAGGAGTTGTTTCGGCTTTCTGATATGAGGAGTTGTTGCCTTTGTGTTGTGTCCTAGTGGGCTGACCTTGACTCCTTCTGTTGAAACCTTTTAATATTTTCTTGAAATTCTTGGTTAGAAGTGCCAAGGTTTCATCATCTATGTCGTCTGTGTCAGATTCTCAATCAGCCTCAGCTACAAAAGCCATTGACTTTCCTTTTCTATTGCTTGCAAGATCATCATCAGCAAGCACTTCTAGTTCATATGTGTGTAAGCTTCCCATAAGTTCTCCGACAGTCTTCTTTTCCCAACCTGTGTGTTCCTGAATAGCAGTTACTTTCATCCGGAAGTGTTTAGGCAAAGATCGAAGGATCTTTTTGACTACACTCTCATCAGTGAATGGTTCACCAAGAATTGGGGCTCTGTTCATCAGATTCTGAACCCGACTGTGAAAGGTCGAAATGGTTTCCTCTTCATTCATTCTAAGGACTTCGAATTCTGACAGTACCATTTGTAGCTTTGACTGCTTGACATCACTAGTTCCCTCAAATCTGGTTTCAAGAATTTCCCATACACGTTTAGCTTCTTTTACCCCGGTGACAAGAGTAAAAACATATTCATGCAGAGATCCTACAATCGAGTTCAATGCTTTGTTGTTTAGATCAGAGACATTCATTTCATCGTCTATCCAAGTCTCCATGGGCTTATCTCCAGTGGTTCCGTCCTCATTTTGAACAGTTGGACGGCTCCACCCAGTTAGGACAGTACGATAAACCCTGGTACCTTGTGCTTGGAGATATATCTCCATGCGAGTCTTCCAGAATGAGTAGTTGTGACCATCTAGTTCTGGTGGTTTCATACTTGCATCCATCCTGAACAAAAATAACCAGCCAACGAACACACATAGAGGCACTTCCAAAAGACAGAGAACAATGCAAAACTAAAACAACCCGTACGGATCAAGTCACTATCTAGACTTAAAAGCTCTGATACCACATGTAATTTTGCATTTTCTCTTTTTAAACAGATTAACTGGATTAATCAACTAACGAAATGGACTGACTGATTCAGCAATGATGTTAGTCAGTAATAACAAATCATAGAGAGGTTTAAAGAAAGGATAACAGCACAAAGTCAAAGACACAGAATGTTTACCTAGTTCGATACATTGTGTATCTACGTATGGGGGACGATCACATAGGCGTCCAATCCACTAAATCATAATCCAATGTACAAGAGTAGATATACAATAATCTTACCCAAGTGGCCCACACAAGGTACATACCCAGTCTACACAGGTTTAGTGGATTGTTGAAGGTGGAGAGCCATGCATACAGAAGTCCAATGAAATCCCTTCACTTGGATAGCTCACTCTGATGCAGTCCACTTCAATGACGCTCTTTACAGTTGTTCCCACAACAGTGTGATCACAGTGTCCTTTCGTTTAAGCAGCAGTGATTCTTCTCAAGTTCGTCATCTTAATCACCATGAACATGTTGTATTGAGAATAGGCAAGGTAATCAAAGATCTGATCTCATAAAATTGATGTGGAGTGTTTCTTCTCTCTAAAGGCGTAACCCTAATTCTCTTAGAATGAGGGTACTTATAAATCCATCGATAGAACACTCCTTCCATAGATGTCTTTGATTGTAGATGGTAGGACAATATTTGAAGAATGTAATCTTAAAGATTCGGTCCATACCTTTTCCAAAGCAGATACGCTGATCTTCTTTCCAAATCTGTCTTCTGTAAAACCGCGTACAGCTTTTAAGAAAACAGCTTCCTAAAACATATCTTCAGTGTTAGTCCTTCTGTTGTTGTATCTGATTGATCAGTCCTCTGTAGAACAAAACTAACACTAAGCTAATCCTATCTTAGTATGCCATAATAATATTCCCAATTATAAGATTGGGTTTTTTTTGAGCAAATAAAACACTAACACTTCTCATGCTATTGCTTCACCCTCTTCTTTTGGGATTGGGACTAGCAATGTTGTGGCTCCTGCAGATGTACTTTTTGAGAAAAACCATTAAGGCAGCATGGGTACGCAAACTTACCCAACTTAATTAGAGAAACCGTGGTTGAGCACTTCCCAAAATCCTTAAGTTTCTGCATACATCTTTAATATTATTGGTTGTTTAAATTTATGTATTGAAAATAGCCTAATGCATCTATAGATTTCATGCATTTTCATATGTTTTTATGGGTTTAGGGATTAGGGTTTATGAAATAAAATAAGAATTCCTGTTAATTACTTCATCTTCTTCTTTAAAAAAAAAAAAAAAAAAAAAAGACTTTGAGTATAAAGTTGAGTTGTAATGGTCCTACCCTCCCCCAATTGGGAAGGATTTTGGGCAACTCAAATTTATACTCAAGTATTTTTTTAAGAAGAAGAATAAGAAGTAACGGGACTTCTTATTTTATTTCATAAACCATAAACCCTAAACCCATAAAAACATATGAAAATGTATGAAATCTATAGATGTATTAGGCTATTCCCAATACATAAATTTACACAACCATAATATTAGAGATGTATGTAGAAACTTCAAGGATTTTGAGAGGTGCTCAACTCTGGTCTCTCTAAGTTGGGCGAGTTTCCATACCCACGCAGCCTTAATAGTTTATCCGAAAAAGTACATACGCAGGAGCCACCACATTGCTAGTCCCAATCCAAAAGCAGAAGGTGAAGCAGTAGCATGAGAAAGAGCACCAAGGAGAAAATTAGCCAGAGTTGGAGCTGGAACTAAAGCTGATAATGTTGAGGTTGAGAAATCTCTCATAATTGTCTCAACCCTGTTATGAATTTCTATCAAATTGGTGGTTAAAACCGAACCCAAGTTGTTTAGATCTATGAAACGCAAAATCAATTGTTAACTCACCAGTAAAGATTCGATGCATCAATGCATTCATCTCCCTCTCCCTGTTGTCTTTCTTCACTTTTAAGAGTTTAATGCTCAACTTTTGAATCCTCCCCAAAGCAAAGCTTTCCTGGCTCATCACTCTTCATGTTTGTTGCACATCTGGCGAGTTCATGAATCCAACAATTCTCTGTTGAACCTCTTCAATAGATGACCATACAACTGGCCCTAACTCAAAAGAGTTATACATTATTATAGCAGCATCTACACCGCAAAGGGCGGTGAGCTCATCAAGCTTTTTGAACACCCCCCTCTTTCTTTTTTCTTTTTTTTTTTTTTTGTAGGATGCGTTTTCTTTTGGATCGTTGACGATATACGAAAATCTTAATCTTCTCCTAGCCATTCTTGGAAATAAAAGAATAGGTAGAAATACTCAGGAATTGTGTTTTTATTTGTCTTCGTGTTCTTGTGTTGAGAATTATGTAGAGATGAAATGATTTAAATAGGTAACATATGTGTCGAAAATTGGATAGGTTTTTGACTGATGACATACAGCATTTTCTTTTAAAGTAATGTTACACCCTGTCACAAAAATAAAAAAATAAAATTGTCTTAATATTTATTATATGACTTATTATTTTTATTTTAGTGGATTTTTTCTATGTAATTATTACTTGAATTCTATATTAAGCATAATGCAATGATCTCTGCTTAAATTTACTCCTTAATATTACCATCTTGTCATGGAACTAATTAGGTATTTTTTTTTTAGTTGGTTAGTAAATATATTCCTTTTATAGAATAAATAAATAAATAAATAAATAAATATATATATATATATATATATATATATATATATATATATATATATATATATATATATATATAAAATATAATATAATATAAAAGATTCAATTGCAATGTTAGGAGTTTCGGACCACAAGGTGTTCTGAGCATGTCATAACTGTAGGAGAAAACTTTAAGTTCATACCATACTAAAATTAATTCCCGTTGGCACCAGAACAACCCAATTAAGGGAAAAATAATGGTTAGATTGGTATTAATTTCCTTTGAGGTGGGTCAATTCAAGGATAACGATGAAAATAAAGAAGTTTTCTTTTATTAAATTGGTGTTAACGATATTATCCCCTTGTTAATAAAGTAGAATCACATAGGAGAAATTGATTTGCAAATAATTGCTATTAGGTTTAATTGATTAAAATTAATTTTAATTTGTTCCTATCAGGTCCATTTTCATTGTCTTTAAATATACTAGTAAATTACTCGTGCGATGTACATATAAATTTTTTTATTATATATTTAAATAATAAAATCAATGCTGAAATTATAAACAATTCAAATATTTGAAAGTGTACAATTATTTGAAATTATAAGATTTGTATATTAGTGTTGATATTGATTACTTACAAATTATATTAGGAAAAGTCTGAATAAAAAATAGAAGGAAGAGCCTGACTAATTGATATTATTTCAAGTAACAAAAATATACTATAATAAAATGAAGAGAATCTCTATGTTTAATTACCATAGTATGATTAAAGTGTTAAATTCAAGTTGATAATATGAACGTAATATGTGTACGTTTAATTTCCTTTAATTATGGACGTAATATGTGTATATTTATTTTCCTTTAATTATCCACCGTAATATGTGTATGTTTAATTTACTATATGGGCAGAAAATTTTATGATTAGTTCCAATAAAAATGAGGTCGGTTTATTATGATTACTTAATGGTAGTTGAGTATATATTATTCTTAATTAACATTATGCTAATTATCACGTCTATGTAATCTGAATAGATATGGTAATTTATAAGAAGTATATTTTATTCTTAATAAAATAATATGTTTATGTTTAATTTCGTTTAGTTATGAACGTAATATTTGTATAATTAATTTCTTTTAATTATGTCTGTAATATGTATATGTTTAATTTTCTTTAATTATGTCTGTAATATACGTACCATTAATTTTCTTAATTTATTAGATAAAATCTATATTATGACAAGTATAAAAAATAGTTCAATTAAAGTATAATGTGTGAATTCATTTCTAAATTACCATAATTATTAAGATTTTATTCAAAAGTAACCGTTAGCACTTAGCATAATTTTATATGTGTAATAATCTGTGAATTGGAATAATTTGCATAATTGTATGAACGTAATAATATGTGAATTAGCGTAATAATCTGTGAATTGGAATAAACATCGTTATTTTTTAATCTCCATTAATTATGGACATAATATGTGTATTATCAATTTCCTTAACTAATTATATAAAATTTATATTACGGAAAGTATTAATTAATTCCTTAATTGTCATAATTTTTAAGATTTTATTCAAAAGTAATCAAAGGAAGTGCATGGGTAATTGATATTGTTTGAAGTAAAAATAATAAAATCGTTGTAAGAAAGGATTCTCTATGTTTAATTACCATAATAAATTTAGATGTTAAATACAGTTGATAATTACCACGAGTTATTTAGATGACAAATAGTATATTGTAATTACCTATATAGATTACCATAATAAACCAATTAGCATATGGATTGCCTTTTATCAATTAATTATAAAATATGATAGGAAAATTATATAGGATAAATTATATTAAGAAATTGATTAGCTAGTATCAATCCTGCTAATTTTCCCTAATTCTTTATTTGTAATTACCATTATAAACAGATTTAATAAAAAATTTTAATTAGGAACTTATATAAGAAAATATTCCTCAATTATAATACATGTATCAATTTTGGTCTATGACTATTAATAAGTATTATTATGTCCTAATTGACTAATTATTATTATTCCTTAATAAGTTTAGATAATAAAATTAAAGATGAAATTATAAACAAATCTAATATATTATTTAGAGATTCTGTAATATAATCACTAGAATTGTATTAGGGATATCAAAGTATCTGTGCTGTAATTTTATTCTAAATTATTAATAACTGATTCTTTTTATTTTTTTCGCAAAATCTTCCATCTATTCATTAAATTAATAGTAAAATAACATCTTGTAATTTCAATCTAAATTATTAATTACCGATTCTTTCCCCCACCCCACCCCAACCCCCCCCCCCCCTTTTTTTTTTTTTTGCAAAATCTTCCTTCTATTCATTAGATTAATAGTAAAATAGCGCGAAGAAATAATTCTAGAAAATTATGACTTCTCGAATTACGGATTCTTTTCTATTTTTCCTTTTTTTTTTTTTGTAGCTAACCCTATTATTATTAAGTGCTTGTGCAGAAAGTTAAAAAGGAAGATTTTATTTTTTAATAAGTATTATTATTCCCTAATTGACTGATTCTTATTATTTCGTAATAAGTATTATTGATTATTATAGATAATGAAAGGGAAAATAATCCCTAATTGACTGAAACTAGAAAATGAAAATATGTTTGATTATTATTCCTTAATAAGTATTAATAATTATTTTTCCTTTTCTATTGAATGATTATTATTGTTCCCTAATTGACTAATTATTATTATTTTCTTAAAAAGTATTGATGATTATTATATAAAAGTAAACGGAAATTACTTAATAAATATTACTTATTATTTTTTTTTATTGTTTGTGCGGAATAAATGGAGCGCAATTGCAATAAAGGAAGATTTTGTTTTTAATAATAGTATAAATTATTATTTTCTAATTGATTGATTATTATTATTCCTTACCGAGTATTACTGATTATTATAGAAAAGGAAACGGAGAACGATCCCTAATTGACTGAAAATGAAAAAGTAAAATATTATTGATTACTATTGCTAAATAGGTGTTACTCATTATTATTCATTTTCTATTAAATGATTATTATTATTCCTTGATAAGTATTATTATTTTCCTAACTGACTGATTATTGTTATTCCTTAATAAGTATTACTGATTATTATATAAAAGGAAACAGAAATTACTTTATAAGTATTATTTATTATTATTTATTTTCTATTAAAATGAGGATTTTGATTTTAATAATAGTATAGATTTGCAGATTCGCACGTATGATTAGTAAGTTTTGATTTTTGTTTTTAATTTTTATAAAAATTGGAGTAGTGAAGGAATAATATTATTGAATAGGAATAAAAATTTTAATATCGTTGTATTGTATTACGAATATGAATTTTAATGTAGAATTATAGTACGAACAGGAAAGTATGAAACAATATATTCTATTAGAAATTGTATTACACTATTTTAGAATATATGACTGTTTTGGGCGGGAAGTTAAAATGGAGAATTTTGTTTTTATTAATTAATTATACATACATACATGCATACATACATACATACATACATACATACATACATACATACATACATACATACATACATACATACATACATACATACATATATATATATATATATATATATATATATATATATATATATATATATATATATATATATATATATATATATATAGGGATGCACTCCTGTGCGAATAAGTGCCCAGGAGCGAATATGAGAATGAATCAGCGCGCGACATGTGTCCTCGGTGCATGTAAAATGTGTTATATGTGCAAGCAGTTGGTACACCTATGCAAGTAAAAAGTGCAGGTAAAATCACTTACGAGTGCATCTACTTTCACCTATAAGTGCATGTAATTTTTGCCTTGTTAACATTCCTTGAAAACCACCCGCAAACATTCATGCACCTAGGTGCACCTACTTAAAACTATAGGAGCAACTACTTATAACTATAGGTGCAACTACTTATTACTATTGGTGCAACTACTTATAACTATAGGTGCACTCAGTATTGATGCTCAGTTTAAATTTTACTTGCACCTATAATACATTTTACATGAACTTGTAATACGTTTTACTTGCACTTCAATGTTCAATTATTTAGGAAAATGCTACCGCATTTTTTTTTAATTCATTAGATCTGGACACGTGTCGCGCGCTGATTCATTCGCATATTCCTTCATAGGCGCTTCATTCGCACCCGAGCCCGAGTGCAACTATTTACACTTGTATTTACACTACTGGAAATTATGGAATTTCCGACCACCTGAAAGTGATCTTAAATCAAGTTGATACCAAAAAGTGGACGGAAATAGCAACAAAGCGCTTCATCCGATCACTACTGGAAATTATGGAATTTCCGACCACCTGAAAGTGATCTTAAATCAAGTCGAAACCCTTGTTCCGACCACTTTTGGTATCTGGAAAAACCTTTGTTGCTATTTCCGACCACTTTTTGGTATCAACTTGATTTAAGATCACTTTTAGGTGGTCGGAAATTCCATAATTTTCAGTAGTGGATTGTATTTACACATTATTGAAACCTATTTGTAGACGACATTGGTAGTAGCAACGCAATCCTGTCCATCATCGTATATAGCTAACACCTTTAGTCCATCAGGATAGGTGACACGGTGAAAATATATAATGGTAGAGTATTAGTCAATTAGCGATCATTTTATATTTTAAGTCAATTAGTAATATCAAATTCATTTTTAGAAAATTATTCTTTTATATTTTTAGTCAATATAGTTAATAATTATAATATCATATACGGTGATATTTTTACCTAATTTTCGTTCCATTTTTAATTGATGATGTATAATATTATTATTGAAATATTTCCGTTTCATTTTTAATTTATCTTTAATATTGTTTAAAATATGCATTTATTATTTATGATGTAGAATTAATATTTAAATATTTTAGTCAAATTTAGTTCCCGTTCTATTTTTAATTAAAATGCAATGATCTAACTATTTATTTTTTTCATATTAATCAATTATGGATCATTTTTTATTTGCAGTCAACTATTAGTATTCATTTCCTTTTATATTTTCAGTCAATTTGTAATGTCATATTCATTTTCAACCAATTTTTTTTTAGTCAATTAGTCAATTAGCCAATTAGAATATCAGATGCAGTGATATTTTTATCAAATTTTCGTTCCATTTTTAATTGATGATGTAGAATATTATTATTGAAATATTTCTGTTTCATTTTTAATTTTCTTTGCATTTTTAATTTACCTTTACTATTATTTAAAATATGCCTTTACTATTGATGATGTAGAATATTATTATTTTAATATTTCCTTTTCATTTTTAATTTACTTTTACTTGATGATGTAGAATATTATTATTAAAATATTTGGTTCTATTTTTAATTTTCATTTCATTGTTTAAAATTCTGAAAGATTTATGACATAATTGTGATTTGATGTATTATACTGTATAATATTATTGTGAAAAATTAAAATGCAATGATCTTACTATTTCCTTTTCCATTTTAGTCAATTATGGATCATTTTTTATTTTCAGTCAATTATTAATATTCATTTCCTTTTCCAATTAACCTAACTTCAATTCTTTTTTTTTTTTCATTTTTAATTTTCAGTGAATTATTAATATTCATTTCGTTTTCCAATTTACCTAATTTCTATTCCATTTTTAATTGATGATGTAGAATATTATTGTGAAATATTTATGTTCTTTTTTCATTCTTTTTTTTTTTTTAATTTACCTTTCCTATTTACTATTGTTTGGGCAGAAAATCAAGTAAATAGGATTTTGTTTTTAATTATAGTATAAATTTGACCGTGAGGTTGTAGCATATATATATATATATATATATATATATATATATATATATATATATATATATATATATATATATATATATATATATATATATATATATGAATTGGTTATATTATAAATTGCTTAAATTGGTTATATAGGATATTATGTTAGTAGGTGAGAGCATTGAATATGGAAACAATATTACCAAGATTTTAGTTAATTTTTATTTTACATTTGCTTACAAAATAAGTTGTATTAAATTAGTTGGTGATAAACATCCAAAAATTCTACAATACCATACATAATATTACCAATTATGTTATTATGTTATTACCTAATTAATTAATGTCTTTTCTACACGGTATTATAAATACGTAAAATAATACGGAGAATTTGCAAACAATAATGTTAACAGAAATATTATTATATTGTAGAATATAACTAATATGTCTTTTCTATATGATATTATGTTATTACGTTAATACGTGAATATGTAAACAATATTACCAAGATTTTAGTTAATATCCATTTTACATTTGCTTACAAAATAACCTTTATTAAATTAGTTGGTGAAAATACAGCTACGCATGAAAGATGAATTCAATCTAAAAATGACAGTTTATAGTTCTGTATGTGCACATGCACACATGTTGAAGGCTCAAAAGAATCATCCAAAAGTGTAAAAAAAAAAAAAAAAAAAGATTTACTAAAGATAAGTACAATTTCAACTAATATATACTTTACCAATAATATTAATTCCTATTTTCTACTATATTATAATTCCATTTACTATTATATGTGATAACATTTATTTTTTAAGTTATACGAAAGAAACTGTGATTACAAAGAGGAAAATTGTAGTGAGGGGCTCTTAATTGTTTTCACCACTTCAAGGATGATGAGTTTTGTTCATATGAAGATAAGATAGTACTGATATATGTTGATTATTTATAATATATTTGAAAGTAAAATTTGAGCACTAAGATCATATAGGCACTCTTTGATCGTAAATCAATAAATAATTAGTTATATACACATTTAGCAGTACCAATGTTATTACTAATACTTTATCTATATCTACAGTATTAGACCTTTAATGTGAGATAAGAAAGAAATAATCAGTTAAATGATGTCTTTATTTGGATGCACTGAGACTATTACAATGCTCCATCACTTTGCAAACATGTAAAACTTTGGCTTTATTTTATACTTTAGATTATACTTTCCTTATCCTTTGGATTTTAAAGTATTATTTTAAGCTAATTTATTTATTTAACATTAAAAAATACATTTTAAAGTGTGACAATTTATACTAATAAATCATTTAAAAAAAAAGTGGCAAAAGGTGATTAGAAAATTTGATGCCACTGCATCAATTTAAAAAAAAAAAATATTTTATTGCTATTGTTTACTTCAATCATCTCATAAAAATCAATAATGTTTCTTAGAGGGGTCTAATCAACACATAAACTGAAAAAAAATGACAATCATAAACAAAATATGTACAAAAGTAAATGATAAAAACATTATGATAATGATTAAGACATAATAAATTTACTTTTCCAAAAAATCACAAAACTCTAGAAATCCTGATTCAAAAGGAACTGTGTATCAAGAGTTATATATCTTGACATAACCGGAAAATGAAAAAGAACATTCATTACTTGTCCTTATTCAAACACTTTCAAATATAAAGAAAAATTAAAACACTTGTGTTTAGATTAACTCTTCGTATCATTCTTAACTCCACACAATTGCATAAGAACAACCATAGGATTTGCAAGGATAGAATTTTAAAAAGGTTTCAACTCTTGGTATATGTTGATCTCACACTGTAGCTTTCAATCAATTGTCCCTATAAACAAATAAACTACTTAATAAAAAATACATATCCAAATATAATAAAAATAACAAATTAGATAATTTACTTTGTATCCAACTATCCACATACAATTAGAAAATCAATAAGTTAAGAAGACTTCCCTGCAATGATCTTATCCAGTGGGGAGTATATTTCAACGACCCTACCAATAATGTCAAACATGTTAATAAAAAAAAAATTATTCAGATGTAGATTAAAATTGTAAATGAAACTTACCAACGAAATGTTTATCATCTAAAGACTTCAAAGATGAAAATTGATTTCAATAAATAAATTTGTCTAGGAAAGTTGTCATTTTTTTTTTATTCTTTAACCAAAGTAGCATAGTTGAATTACAACATAAAATAATGAGTGCGTTTTTTGTAAATATAGAAATTACTTATCACCATAAACATTTTAATGGCATAAACTTTTCATTCTTTGAAAAGCTTACAGTACTTACCAACATGCTCCCTTGGTATATGAGCATGAAGTTCCCTACAATGGAGTAAAAAAGAAAAGTGTTATTTTGCAATATAGGAAGCAACTTTGTAATGCATCTTTTTCCCAATTTCATATACAACACGGGTTCTAGAAAAAAACAAAATCGAAAAAAATACCATTTGATCATGAAATAATAGGTTCAGACCAATCACCATCTAATAGCTCTAAAAGTCTTCAATGGAGAAATATCTTGGGCAAGGATAAACATTGGAGTCGTAGAAAAAAGCAAAATTGAAAAAAAAAATATCTCTTGATCGTGAAACATGCACTCTCTAGATTTTATGGAATCGCTCCACTTTCTCTATGGAACTTCATATAGGTGCGCACCAATTGCAGTCTAATAGCTCTGCAAGTCTTCAATAGAGAAATATCATGGGCAAGGATAAACATTAGAGCTGTAACAATTGTATGTTAGTATACATATCTATATCTCTATATAGAATTACTCAATATAAATAAATGAATATAAGGAAAAAATATTACCAATTAATAGATTTACCAATTAGGTTAATACGTGAATATGGAAACAATATTATCAATTAATAAATTTTAATTAATTTCTATTTTATATTTGGTTACCAAATAAGTTTTAATACAAAAGTTTGGGCGGGAAAATGAAATAGGAGGATTTTACTTATATATATATATATATATATATATATATATATATATATATATATATATATATATATAATTATCTTTAGCTATATTATTTGTTAGTTTTTGTAGTTTTTGGTATGAATATAATAAATGTTATGATTATTAATCTAAAATAATAATATGAAAATATTATCTATAGTAAATTTTGGAGCTTTTATTTTATTTATAAACATATTTAAACATAATATTATCATAATTGTTAGCATCATAATTGTTTAAACGTCTAGTCTTGCTATCATTGCGATTCACTACTGATGGACAACGAAAAGCTCTCTGGACAACGATCGGAGGAGGATCACGATCTCCTCGAAAGCAGTACGAAGAAACACAAACGCACATGGAATGCGATGCCCACCCATCCGTTAGCCACGACGGAGATGGATCAGATCGATGTTAGCGTCGTGCATGAGACTCCCATAGCGGAGATGGTGGAGGCCAACCCATCGGCGTCCATGCAAGTACATCAGGTGATGGTTTCTGGATTGCCTATAATGACCCCTTCTCTTTCGCAGGTACCGGAGACACTTTTGCGGATATACGCTCAGAGCGTCACCGGCCACCATCCCCAGAGCGTGCATGTCGGAGCAGAGGTCGATGAGGACCTTCTGGAGGCTGAATTCGATGAGGAGGACGACGATCCTCTATGTCCTACCATCCGGCTCACGAAGCAAGAAGTGGAGGAGATCAGGGCGCCATGGAGAAGTGCGGTCATTATCAAGGTGATGGGCAGATCAGTAGGTTATGCGTATTTGTTACGGCGGATCACAGCTTTGTGGAAGCCTAAAGGGAGTATGGATATGATTGCTATTGATAACGGCTACTACATCGTGTGCTTTGGATCCGTGGATGACATGGATTTTGCTTTATACGAAGGGCCGTGGATGATTTTAGATCACTATTTGATCGTCAAGCCTTGGGTGCCGGACTTTGATCCGTTCTCGGATGTCACGGAGAAGGTGGTAGTTTGGGTCCGGATACCATGCCTACCGGCAGAATACTACAGTCTAATTTTCCTAAGGAAACTGGGTAACAGAGTGGGGAGGACACTGTGCATTGATCAGGCCACGAGTAGTTTCTCACGGGGAATGTTTGCGAGGATCTGCATTGAGGTGGATATCACGAAGCCGCTGATTTCAAAATTCAAGTAAAAAGGCCGCGTAAGATCAGTCGCCTATGAAGGTATACATTTGATTTGTTTTGCTTGTAGGATATATGGGCATGCGCCGGATGATTGCCCAAAGAAGGCCAGAGCCGCATCGGAACCTGGAGACGAACTCCGAAAAGTCGCGGAGGAACAGGACGGTGAACCTGCTCGGACCGCCGGAGAGAGACGAGGTGTACAGGTGAGCGCAGAACCATTCGGGGAGTGGATGACTCCACCTGCCCATCGACCGCGACCGATGGCGAGAAGTCCAGACCGGAATCACAGGGTGATGGGAGAGAAAACCCAGGCGCACGGCTCTGTGCAAGAGGTCAGATTTCAGATGTCCAGATATGCGCCTTTGGCAGTAGATGGGGCGGATAACGAAGATGGGGGGGGGGGGGGGGGCTGAAGCATGTGCTGAGCAGACTGGGGCCACGTCGGGGCGCGCAAAGGATACATGCGCTGAGAAAACAGTGAACGGCCGAGCGAGACACCCGAATGTGATAGCCAACGAGAAGCAGATCGCGAATGACCCATCTGAAGTACACAAATCGCAGAGACATGGTGGAGAATCATCGACGGGTGTGCGAAGAGGTGGGTGGAAAGGTGCTAGGCGCGCAGCAGAGGAGGACAAACACATGGTGGTTCGTGGTCAACAAGGTGGCCTTGTGATTCAGGCTTCTAGAGTGTTCAATGGGGAGGAGGCAGGGGAAGTTCCGTCGCCTGTCTGGCAACCCACTAAGGAACACCATACTGACCCGCCAGAAGACTTGGATGCAGAAGGCGACGTGGTCATGGAACTCGATGGGATACCAGTGCAGGATGAGGAAGTGGGGGATCTAGCAGCCCACTGAGTTTTTGTCTTTTATGGTTTTTCTGTCTTCTTTGGTGTTCTGTTTGCCTCTTTGTTTCTTCCTTTCCTTTTGTTTTTATGAATCTGCTCCTCTGGAATTGCCAAGGGGCGAGTGGTAAGCCATTCCACCGCGCCCTTAAAAACCTGCTCCAGGTTTACAAGCCCAATGTGTTGGGCATTTTTTAGCCTAAGGTGTCGGGCCATCAGGCTAACACGATCTGCTCGAAACTCGGTTTTTCAGACTGGGTCCGTGTGGAAGCCGTGGGCTTTAGTGGAGGTATTTGGGTCTTTTGGAATGACCCGATACAAGTTTCAATTTCTTATACTCACCCCCAGTTCATGTTATTGCAGGTGTCCCAATCTGGCCAGGACCATTGGGTTTTTGCGCCAGTCTACGGGAGCCCGATTCACCACCTAAGACGTCGGCTTTGGAGAGAGCTTTCTCAATCCAAGCGGGGCTTGAAAGGCCCGTGGCTCCTGGCTGGAGATTTCAATTCAGTCATATCGAAGGCAGAAACAAGCAACTATAGCTCTTACTCATCTCAAAGAAGCTCGGACTTCGTCACTTGGATTCAAGACGAGGGCCTAATTGACCTTGGTTTCTCGGGGCCCAAGCTTACTTGGGTGAAGGATGGGTCGACGGATGCTATCAAAGGGTCCCGTCTCGATAGGGCCCTTTGTAACCTGGATTGGCGCATACGTTTCCCGGAGGCAACTGTCTAACATTTACCCCGAATTGCGTCTGATCATGCTCCACTCCTGATTAACCTACAAGGGGGCCGGAAGCACACTAACCACAATCATTTTCTTTTTTAGGCTGCTTGGCTCGCCCACGACGATTTGGTTCAGACGGTTCAACGTCTATGGAGCGGGGACCATAACCTCATGGCAAATGTCCAACAGACAGCTGCAGGCCTATCTGCCTGGAATAGAGAGGTCTTCAGGAACATCCACAACCGGAAAAGAGTCATCATGACACGTCTGAGCGGTATCCAAAAAGCCTTGGCCGAAAACATGCACAGAGGCTTAATAAAGATTGAGCGAAAACTGCGCTTAGAGTTGGAAGAGATCCTGTATCAAGAAGAGCTGCTGTGGTTCCAGCGGTCCAGGGAGGAGTGGATTACGTCGGGGGACAGGAACACGGCATATTATCACGCTGCGGCCTCTGTTCGGAGAGCCCGTAATAGGGTTACGAGACTTTTAGACAATAATGGCGCACGGATTGCTGACGACGCCGAGCTCAAAGATCATATTCAAAAATTTTACATTAGTTTGTTTACTGATTGCAGGGAGGTGACACAAACCCCAGTTCTGGAAGCAAGGTTCCCACGGCTTAGACGCATAGACTGGACCCTTTTCAACAGGACCGTGACGAAGGAGGAGGTCTACGAGGCTGTCTGCGACATGAAGCCTTTCAAAGCTCCAGGCCCCGATGGTCTTCCTGCAGGCTTCTACCAGCACGCGTGGGAAGTGACCGGGGACAGCATCTATGAGATGGTCCAGGAGGCAATTAAACACGGGCAGATCCCGGAGGGCATCAACGACACCCTTGTTGCCCTCATTCCCAAAGTGCCAACTCCAGAAACCATCAAGCAGTTCCGTCTTATTAGTCTTTGCAATGTCAGCTATAAGATTCTCACTAAAACCATCACCAACAGGTTGAAGAGCATTCTCCCACGGATGGTGGGGCCGTTCCAAAGCTCCTTTGTCCCGGGCAGGCAGATTTCTGATAATGTGATCATTTACCAAGAGGTCCTCCACACAATGCGGGAGGCAAGGGGCAACAAAAGGTATATGGCCATCAAGCTGGACCTCGAAAAGGCGTACGATCGGCTGTCGTGGGATTTCATCCAGGACACCCTCGAGCAGGCCGGTTTTAACGACAGCTGGAGGAATATTATCATGACTTGCGTCAAAACTTCAAGGTTAGCCATTATTTGGAACGGGGATAGACTTGCCCCGTTCAGGCCAGAAAGAGGCATCCGGCAAGGTGACGCCATGTCTCCCGCCATCTTCGTGTTATGCATGGAACGGCTCAGTCATCTGATTGCGGCTGAGGTTGAAGGTCATAGATGTAACGGAATCAAGTTGGCGTCTTCACGCCCAGTTCTATCGCACTTATGCTTCGCGGATGATATAGTTCTTTTCACGGATGCTTCGTTGGACTAAGTGGAGGTTGTTCAGAATTGTCTAGCTAAATTCTGCAGAGCTTCCGGTCAGAAAGTTAGTCTCGAGAAATCTCAGATTCACTTCTCCAAGAACACGCCACCCGGTCTTGCAACTGAGATTGCATGTAAATTTGCTATTGCCGAGACGAAGGACTTGGGACGATATCTTGGGGTGCCATCCATTCATGGGCGGGTAACATGCAACACCTATGCAAGCCTCCTTGAGCGCATTTCGGCAAGACTAGAGGGGTGGAAAGCTAAAACTCTTTCCTTAGCCGGAAGAGTCACACTGGCGAAGTCCGTTTTAAATGATATCCCTGTCTACACTATGCAAACTGCACCGAGATTGAGAAGAGAACGAGGCGTTTCATCTGGGGCAAGAATGAGCAGACTAGAGGCGACAAGCTAAGTCTCGCTAGCTAGGAAGTGGTGACAAAACCGAGGGAGGCGGGTGGTTTGGGGCTACGACGCCTGCATGCCACGAACACCGCTTACATGATTAAGCTCGGTTAGAGGATTCAGACGGAGCCGCAGGCCCTTTGGGCGCAAGTCCTGGTTTCTAAATATGGTAGTCTGGTGAGGGGAGCCTGTAGAAGGAAGACATCGAATGTCTGGAAGGGCATTATTGAGGCGAAGCCGGAGCTGGAGAAGGGTCTAACTCACATAGTCCGTGATGGTAATGCAACTCAATTCTGGATGGATAAATGGCTAACTTCCAGGCCTCTATATGATCACCTTCAAATTCCTTTGAGTCTTCCCAATCTTTACGGGACTGTAAATTCTTATTGGGACCGCGATCGGGTTTGGATTTGGGAAAAGTTAGCACAAGCTCTGCCTAACGACATTTTGGAACGTCTTGCAGGTTACAGGTTGACGGAGGCTGGCATCCAGGATGAATGGGGCTGGAGTCCGGACTGCCGGGGTAAATTCTCGGTAGAGTCTACGTATGCCCTCATGACCAACGCTCCCGAAGTCTCCGCTGACAAGGATTGGAGAAGGATCTGGGCTCTGCGGGTGCCGGCCAAAGTTTCGATGTTCTTATGGCTTGTGAAGCTCGAGAAAATCCTTACGAACGTCGAGCGTTCTAGGCGCCACCTCACCACTAACGAATTTTATTTTTAATGTGCAGGAAAGCGCGAGGATTTAAATCATCCTTTTAGAGACTGCAGAGCTGCGCGACAAATTTGGAATAAGTCCTTACATTGGCGCATGATAGAAAAGCTTCGACATCTCACTTGGCAGGAGTGGTTTGCGATTAATCTGCAGGGCGACGTGAGACAAGGCTTCGATGAAGGCTGGCCGGAGCGGTTTGGAGTCAGGCTGTGGTGGATGTGGCGTTGGCGGAACGATGAGGTGTTCAACCAACTTTCGATCCCAAGCGCTCATAAATTGGATTGGCTACGTAAATACGACGCAGAGGTGTCCGGGGCGTTCGCGAAGAAACGTAGGCCTCTGAGCAGGAACACTCCGGCAGTGGACACGAGTCTCGTCTGGAGGAAACCGACACCAGGCTGGTTGAAACTAAATGTGGATGGAAGCTGTAGCAGGAATGGTATTGCATGCTGCGGCGGAGTTCTACGGGATGATTTTGGAGATTGGCGTTGCGGCTACACATGCAGAATTGGGAGGTGCTCGATAGAGGAGGCGGAAGCCTGGGGCGTTTTACATGGACTTTACATGGCGAAGAACTACGGGGCTACAAAAATGATCCTTGAATGTGATTCAAAGGCTACAGTTTTGCAGCTGAGAAGAGGCAAGGACTGGCACGGGCAGAATCACAACATTGGCGTTTTGTGTTTAAAGGAGGCGGCAAGCTTTTCTGAGGTCAGGTTCGAGCATGTCTACAGAGAGCAAAACAAACTGGCAGACAGATTAGCCTCAATGGCAACTATGGATCAACATGGGTTTCATATCTTTGAAGAGCCACCTTCAGAGCTTGAATGCGTGATCGCTCTCGACAAGATTGGAGCTTCCTCAGTGAGACATATTAATCAAGCTCCCGCTGTTGAAGCATGAAACGTTCTCTTTTTTGTTTCTTTTGGGGTGTCCCCCCTCAATTCTGATATAAAAAATCATAATTGTTTAAACATCTTTTATTTTTTATTATTAGATCGAATTGATTAAAATTATTTTTAAATTAGTCATCATTAGATACAATTAAATTGTCTTTAATTGTATTTGTTTTAGCTGTTCAAATCAATTTGAAAATTTTATAAAAGATGTGAGGAAAATTGGATAAATTTTGAACCGATAATTTAAATTATACTTTCTTTTAAAGTAATGTTATGCCCTGCAACAAATATTTTATCCTAATATTTATTATATGACTTATTGTTCTTATTTTATTAGATTTTTTATTTAATTTTTAATAGAGTTCTCTATTAAGAGTGACGCAATGATCCCACCTGCCCGACCCTTCCCCCAATTTTTAATATATCAACAACAAAAAAATATGATGATGATATTATTGTTATTGTTGTTGTTGTTGTTTATGTTAGATGGTATACTAGGATGACCAGTCGAATCACCCTCAAGGTAGCCGGTACACTGGTCAACCACAAGGCTTGGTCCATGAAGACCAGCCTAAGAAAAATATCCAATACGGAGCAGATAAGGAGAATAAGAGGCAAATTATTTTGTGGACTCGAGTCTACCTTGAGGTGGACCTGGGTCCAAGATACATAATTTACATAACGAGTGTTCACAATTTGAATTCTGAACATTTAGTAATGTTCTCAATTTACATACTAAATATTTACAATTCCAATTTTAAACAGTCAGTATGTAAATTGTGAACATTCAGTATGTAAATTGTACATTTTGAACTCGAGTCCACCTTGCAAGGTGAACCCGAGTCCATGATATAACTGCTGTGATTAAGAGGATTGGGCCCATGATATAATATAATTAAGATTGAGTTGATCATTCACAGTGTAAAAATGACTGGGCTTCCCATTCCAAATGTAACAAGGATTCCCAATAATAAGAGAAAATCTAGGATTATGTTGTGTAGAGCTCTTAGCCAAAAATATGTATATTTAGCCCACTGTATATGAAAAAGGACAAGAAATATTCATTAATACAAAATATTCATTCTCTCTATTCTTTTATACTAGGTATTTTAACAGTAGTGTTAGCCAGCCGTTGACTATCTAAAAGTCATAAAATCAACAAATATTATTGAAGGTTGTATTGTACTATTGCAGCCCAAATTAAAGAGTCAATACCCTACCACCGGGGTTCAATCCTATGACCTTCTCTCAAGTGGAGTCACAGAGGCGTCATCTGAGCACAAACTACTTATTTGTAATAAAATTTGTTGAATAATATTGTTAGTGTTTATGTTTGTAAACCTCATTTATATAATTGGCTATATTATGGCAAATTAGGAAACTGTAGGACAATACTACTGATAGAGTCTCTGTCGGATCAGACCCTACTACCAGTGAAGATTTAGAAACTTGCTGAACATCTTCACCGACTTACCTTCAGGACTGGCAAAACAGATTTCCAAATTCAAGTTTTTGGAAACTGGAATTTAAGAAGTCAGATGTAACACCCCTAAAATTTAAAAATTTGAATACTTATGAAATAAAAGCAATAGTATCATTAAATCCCGAAATAGAGCATAACTAAACATAAATGTTTGGGGTGCTATGCCACATTTGAGCTAGAGAACTCAAATGCCCAGGCTAACTATCTAAACATCAGGAATCCTTAAATTAATGTTAAGTACATCATCATGGCACGCAGGCCGATAAGGAACTAAACTAGCTAAGTCTCGGGTCCTCTAGCGCGCTCCGGAGCTACTCATCTGTTCCTGAAAGCCAAATATATTTGTTCAGCGAATAATGCTGGTAACCCACTCTAACGCGTTAAAATACAATATAGGTATATATATATATATATATATATATATATATATATATATATATATATATATATATATATATATATATATATATGGAAAACCATTTTGAAGCCGGAAGAGATATATACTTATGAAACTCTACTTTAAAACTGAAAATAGACTCAACTAGTAAGGTTAGGCACATTCAGTAGATATAATCACGCATATCAAGATACTAGCATATACCCTAAGGTCACCAGATTATTTCACATCAAATATATCAGTATTCAATCATTATCTCAACACGTAAATGATTTTGATTAAGAACAGAAA
>NW_017616542.1:2575000-2690000 GCF_001879475.1 Ipomoea nil
AGCCAGTAACATTAAAAAAAAAAAATTCTATTCCTAAGGGTTTGGTTTAGGGATAATGGTCTCACCCCCCCCCCCCCCCCCCTTACAAACACGAGGTGTTACACCCTCCCCCTTACAAGAGGCTTCGTCCCTGAAGCCAGAGCGTGGATCCATTCTTTCACCTCTGGACGTCACGTACCTCACCCCTTACAAAAACGAGGTGTTACACCCTCCCCCCTTACAAGAGGTTTCGTCCCTAAAGCCTGAGCGTGGATCCATTCTTTCACCTCTGGACGTCACGTACCTCCCCCCTTACAAGAGGCTTTGTCCCTGAAGCCTGAGTGTGGATCCATTCTCCTGAATTTAGGAAATGTGGCTCCACGTGTCGTTTACTGGGGGTAGAGTGGACAGTTTGGGTCTACCTTGGTTTCCTGCTCCCGAGCTAGACGCCGCGCATGTGCCTAACATGGCTTCGATTGCCGCCACTCTCCAATCCAATGAGTGTGTTACGGGGATTAGGGATGAGAACCCTTCATCCATGATTCGGTTCTGCCGAGTGAGTTGTGCGAGGATGCGCTCATTGACGGATTTTTCATCTTGGCCTTTCGGGTTCCCTCTTTTTGGTGCGGGTGTAGGTGGGTTAGGCTCACTACCTTCTTCCTGTTCCCCTTGTTCCCCACATTCTTGCATTGCCCGTCTCAGTTTCTTGTTGGAGATTTCCAACTGGTCAACCAACTCTCGTCGTTCTTTCGTGGGCTTCAGGCAAACCTCCTCGAGGGTGATGTACTGTCCCTCTCCGATATGGTAGATGTCATTGTGGTGGAGGTTCTGGGCATTGAAAACCATTCCACTCACGGGTTTGGTTTCCATGTGGCTTAGGTCCACCCCTTTTCTTTCCATGATCCAACTTAGGATCATCCCGTAGGGTAAGCTGAGCCGGTTGCTAGACTTGCAGAATTCCATGTGTTTCAACATAAGGGTGGGCAGGTTGAACTTGACCTTATGCTTAAGGAAATAGGCAAAGGTGCACTCTAAGCTCCCCACGTCCTTGCTTTTGTTGTTTGTGGGCAACAAGCTGTCGGTTACAATCATGACTAGCAACTTTTGTTCGGCGGTTAGCCATTTCCTATTTGGCCGGGTGGCCAAAGTGAAGCCATCTTCATTTCCTAGTAGGTACCCGAGGTAATCCTTGTACCCCGTTCCTTGGGTATCGATCCATGATTTTCGGTCATAGTCTGACACACCTGTGGTGGTCAGTTTCAGAAGTTTGGCCAAGCGGCCCTCGGAGAGCACTATTTCTTTGCCCCGGACCTTGGAGGTGACTTCCAACTTGTCCCCTCATTTGGTGGCTATCAAGTGGCAATAGAATTCCTTCACCAACTCGGGGTACGTATCTCCTTTAATCGTGAGATAGGTATCCAAAAGCCCTTGGAAATTAAGCATGTCGACCAGCTCTGGAGAGAATTGGTCGGGTTCGAGGGCTTTACCTGCGATCACCGTGTAGTTGGTGTTGTTCCATTCTGGGGTTCGGGTACCAACGGGCTTTTTTGGCATTGTGAGATTTTCCAAGAAGTGGTGTTTTCCGGCGAGACTCCGAAGGGACTCCGATGACGAGTGTGGCGGCGGGGCTCGGCTTCGTTGGTGACCCGAGGTCGGCGGCGAGAGCTCGACAGGCCTTGGCGGGGTCGGAGGCGGTGTGCGGCAGTGTGGGTCGGTCGGGTGTTCGACGGGAGACGAATGGTAGCCGGCGGTGTAACACCTCCCCCAAACAAGACCTATATAAAAGCCTTAACACATGTAGATTAAACGACAAAACTAGCACATCGGAAGATAAAACGAAATTGGATAAAAGGAATCGAACGGGGTGTCACGCCACGTCTACCAAACACGGTAAACGCTACGGCAAACAATCTGCATGTGTATACATCTATCCCAAAACATCAGTCTAACTACATTGGCGCACAGGCCGCAAAAACAAGGATAAAGGTGCTAAGCTACCAGGCTCTAGACATCGCGCTCGTCTAAACGTCACCTGAACGATACAAAGATAAACATTGGGACGACGCCTGGTCAGTGAATAACGCTGGTAACCCACCAATACCGTTAAGTATCATATATAGATAGATATAAGTCTTAAAAACCATTTTCGAAACGGAATACATATATATAAGTCAAAACCAAGATCAACAGTCAACACAAGACTCATCACTCACAAGGATAACACGGGAACACATCCCAAACCACAAAGGTTAACCACACGCAAAGGATAAAGACTCACCCAACGGCAACACATGCCAAAAAAACACAAGCCTCCGTGACTACACACGTCACGAGAGAAGATCACACAACACTGGCTTTACGAGCCCTCGCAACATCACCCATCACGAGTTGGTATGCTTTCCTTATGCACTGTTCCAACCTTATGGCTACCCCCAACCTTGTATCTTTTTTCCAACCATTACCTCCAGGACCCCTGTACTTCTTAGTCCAACCTTATTCCCCCGGTACCGTCGTCCCCCACCAACGACCACCAACGAAAACCACCAATCACGGCAACACATGCCCGGATAACACATGTTATCCCCCAAAAACGTGGACCCATCACTCAGGCCACAACTCCATAATCACGTCACGGCCACCACGAGGACCGCTGCAATACCTTGGTGACTAGTGTCCCATACCACTAATCGTGCAATCCAGGTAAAGCCACACACGCACCACAACTCAACAAGAGTCAAACAATGGACCACAACGAAGGTATGAGACATACTCAATCAAGGAACGGGTCACAGCCCAACGACAACAACGATGAATAACACAAGTTATCATCAACCAATCGAAAGGTACAAACCACACACACGCTAGCATTTAGACAACAAACTAGCATGCTTATCAACGGGGAAACTCAAGATAGTTCCGAGGAACACACAAGACACCTCTTTGTCCAACGAAACACAATGTTGAACCCTTAGCACGATTCAAGACCCCAAAGTCCTACATGGATACCTACCATATAGTTCTAGACGTACAAAACATCAAGAAGACACTCAAATAGTTCCACAAAAGAACAACGGGAAGTCAAAAGACCAAATACCGAGTCAAACAAATCACGGGGAACAAATCCCGAACAAACACCACTCGTGTACCCGCGGGTGGACCCACGGGTAGTGCCCCACCCGTGGTTCCGCCCACGGGAACACATTCCCACAGGGCCTTGTACCCGCGGGTAGGCCGGCGGGTGGTGCCCCGCCCGCCGTTCCGCCCGCGGGAACATTCCTGTTTCACAACAAATCCTTTCGGGGATTTTCTTCTCCAAACACAAATTCAAGTCCAAAACATGGCAAATCTCACCAAACACAACAAAATGACTTGAACCATGGAAAATGCCAAGCAATGGCACAAAGGAACCCTAAACACAAGCTCGAGATATGCAATATCACAAGACAAATGCATAAACCCTCACATTTCATAGCAAAACACAAGTAGAATCCAAGAAATCACATATAGGTAAGCAAAATAGGTTTTGTAGAGCATGGGTTACCTCTTGAAGACCAAAAGACTTCACTTTACACCACAACAAGCTCTCCACAAGGCTTACTTTCGAAACCCACTTCAAGATTAAACCAAAAGATTATAAAGATCCTATCTTTAAGAAAAAGACAACTAAGATGGAACCAAAAACACAAGATGAACTTAGATCTTACCCTCCTTGATGCCCAAATAGGTGAAAGGTTGAATCTTGGAAGCAAATCTTGGAATCTTGACAAGGATCTCAACTTGGCTTGGAGAATAAGCTACGCTTCTTTTCTAGAGAGAAGGTAGAACTAATTTCTAAGAATTGTAGGGAATGAAATGAAGAAGTCTTCTAGGTTAGGTTACAATACTAACTCTTGGTGAAAAGACAAGGATACCCTTACTAACCCTTAGAAAGTGTAAGGAACAAGGGAACTCCCCTCAAAGCACAAGGTACAAGCACAACTTTAAGGTTGACTAGTCAAATTCTAGTCCTTGAGTATTAAAAATCAGGATTTTAGGAATTAATTCCTCAAATAAAATAGGATTAATTACTCAATTAATCCATGGATTGAATGTGGATTTTTGGGGTGTCACATCCTCTCCCCTTCAAAGAAGCTTCGTCCCCGAAGCTTGGGTACGACGAATTAAAAGCAAACGGTGAAAGGAAACGACATTGTGACAAGAAGTTCAAGAATAACTCTTTTGGTCAAAGACTCCAAAAGAACTCACAAGGATTCCAAAGCAAAGAAGAAGGCATTTCAAATTCAAGGATTGGCAAGAAGTTAACAAACGGATAGATTGAGCATCAAGAACTCTAACCTCAACACAACCACCAGCTTCTAGACAACAACCAGGAACTAAACTACTAACTCCAAACACCAACTATCAAACTAGCTAAACAACAAGGCAACAAACAAAACAAGCAAGCACACAAAGCACACACAACAACCTATCACTAAGCTAACAACGACTAAGAAGGGAAACAACAAGGAAAAAGGCGAACGGGATTACCGCAACACAAACTAAAACTCCTCGCTCTCCGACTCCTCGGCCTCTTCGGACTCCTCTTCGTCTTCGTCTATGTGGCTAGAACTGGCTTCAATCTAGTCCAGCCTCTGATGCACTGCGACGAACTGCACCTTCATAAACGCAAAGCCTTCGGCGATCAAGCTGTTCTGCTGACGAAGCAAGGTGACGACGTCATGCTCCCTCTTTGTGCGAGCTTCCTTCCTTCTCCGGCTTTCCTCACTGTCCGAATCACTTTCTTTAGCTTCGGCGGCCTCCGGTGCTCCTACTTCTTCCTCTTGGTCTTCTTCCTCCTCAGCTTCTTCGTCACCGCCCAAACTCTAGATTGCGAGGCTCAACTTCCCGGCATGGATTCCAAGCTCAGCAGCTAACTCCGCCCGCTCATCAGGTGCTTTCCTTGAAACCTCTTCTAGCGTGATGTACTCACCATCATACAACCGAAACAGATTACAACTCCGGAGATTGGTGGTATCCAACACCATCTTTCCTACGGCCTTCGGGAGGCAACCATCCACACTAACACCTTTCTTAACCAAGATCCAACTCAGCACCATCCCATACGGCAAGCTCTTCCGATTGTGATCCCGGCAAAACACCATGTGTTGCATCATCAAAACAGGCAGGTTGAACTTAACCATATTCTTGAGGCAAAAGGCAAAGGTGCACTCCAACTTACCCAACAAACTGCTCTTGTTGTTATTAGGCAACAAACAATCCAACACCAACATCACCAAGATCCTTTGCTCCGCAGACAACCACTTCTTTTCCGGCCTAGAGGCTTGAGTGAAACCACTCGTACGGCCCAACAGATAGCTCAAATAGTCACGGTACCCCATGGTATCCGTACTAACCCAAGAATGGCCACTGTACTGAGCCACTCCAGTGGCAGACAAACTCAACAACTGAGCCAACCTCTTCTCAGACAACACAACCTTCACACCTCTCACCTTAGAGGTGATCTCCAACTTATCACCCTCCTTTGTCACAACCATGTGACGATAAAACTCTTTCACCAAGCTCGGGTAAGTCTTGGCCCTTATGGCGAGAAACCCATCCAACTAACCTTGATACCTAAGCATATCCAACAAAGAGCTAGGAAAAGATTCCGGATCAAAAGCTTTACCTTCAAGAACGAGGTAATGGGTATCCACCCATTCCGCTTTCCTTGCCAAACTTGACCTTCTAAGCATGATTGAAGATGACCCAAAGCTCAACAAAAAGAACCCAAGGCTCTTCCTTATTCCTCATTTCTCTCTCGCTGCTCTCTCGCTCTCTCGCTGCTCTCTCTCTCTCTGTAACACCCCCTGAAACACGACTTAAAAACAAGTCTTAACACATGCAGATTAACAACAAAACACTAGCACAGTGGAAGATAAAAAGATAACTGGATAAAAGGAATCCAAAACGGGGTGTTATGCCACGTATACCACACTAGGTATACGCCACGGCGACAATCTGCAAGTGTAACACTATCCCAAAAACAACAAACTAGAACAATCTAAAGACATTCGCACACAGGCCTCAACAACACTGTCTAAAGATACAAGTGCTAAGCTACCGGCTCTAGACATCGCGCTCGACTACGCATCACCTGAAAGATACAAAGATAAACATCGGGGCGACGCCTGGTCAGCGAAAGATGCTGGTAACCCACCAATATCGTTAAGAATCATAAATAGGTAGATATATAATATGAAAACCATTTTCAAAACGGAATACATATATATAAGTCAAAAGCCAAGATCAAAAGACAACACAAGACTCACCACTCACAAGGATAAAACCGGGAACACATCCTAACCACAAAGATTAACCACACACAAGGATAAAGACTCACCCACCGGCAACACATGCCAAAACACCACACCACAAGTCTCCGTGACTACACACGTCACGAGAGAAGAGAACTCACCACAACAACGGCTTCACAAGCCCTCGTGACATCACACATCACGAGTTGATATGCCTTCCTTATGCCATGTTCCAACCTTATGGCTACCCCCAACCTTGTACCTTCGGTGCCAACCATTACCTCCAGAAAACCCCTGTACAGCCAAGTCCAACCTTATTCCGCCGGGACCGTCGTCCCCCACCTACAGACCACCAACGAAAACCCACCAATTCACGGCAACACATGCCCGGATAACACAATGTTATCCCCCACACACGTGGACTCAGCCACAACTCCATGAGATCACGTCACGGCCACCACGAGGACCGCTGCAATACCTTGGTGACTAGTGTCCCATACCACTAATCGTGCAATCCAGGTAGAGCCACACACGCACCACCACTCACACGAAAGTCAAGCAACGGATTACAACGAAGGTATGAAACACACTCAATTAAGAGACAGGTCACCACCCATCGACAACAACGACGCTAGCATTAAGATAATAACTAGCAAGCTCAACAACGAGGAAACTCAAGATAGTTCCGAGGAACACACAAGACACCACACGATTCAACGAAACAAAATGTTGAACACTTAGCACGATTCACAACACCAAAGATCCTACATGGATACCTACCATAAAGCTCTAGACCTACGAAACATCAAGAAGACGCTCAAATAGTTCCACAAAAGAACAACGGGAGGCCAAAAGATCAAAGACCAAGACAAACGAATCACGGGGAACAAATCCCGAACCAACTCGACCGTGTTCCCCGCGGGTGGACCCACGGGTAGTGCCCCACCCGTGGTCCCGCCCGCGGGTACACAACCTGCAGGGCACACGTTCCCCGCGGGTAGGCCGGCGGGTGGTGCCCCGCCCGCCGTTCCGCCCGCGGGTACGTCCCTGTACCACAACAAATCCCTTCGGGGATTTTCTCCTCCAAACACAAATTCAAGTCCAAAACATGCCAAATCTCACCAAACACAACAAAATGACTTGAACCAAGGAAAATGCCAAGCAATGGCACAAAGGAATCCTAAACACAAGCTCTAGATATGCAATATCACAAGATAAATGCATAAACTCTCACATTTCATATCAAAACACAAGTAGAAGCCAAGAAATCATATATAGGTAAGCAAAATAGGTTTTGTAGAGCATGGGTTAGCTCTTGAAGACCAAAAGAGTCTTCTTACACCACAACAAGCTCTCCACTAAGCTCACTAGCCAAACCCACTTCAAGATCAAACCAAAAGATCATAAAGATCCAACCTTTAAGAAAAAGACAACTAAGATGGAACCAAAAAGACTAGACAAGCTTAGATCTTACCCTTCTAGATACCAAAATAGAGGAAAGATTGAATCTTGGAAGCAAAACTTGGAATCTTGACAAAGGCTTCTTTTGGCTTGAAGAACAAGCTACTCTTGTTTTCTATGGAGAAGGTAGAGATATTTTCTAAGAAATGTAAGTGAATGAAATGAAGAAGTCTTCTAGGTTTAGGTTACGAGATTAGCTCTTGGTGAAAAGACAAGGATACCCTTACTAACTCTTAGAAAGTGTAAGGAACAAGGGAACTCCTCTCAAAGCACAAGGTACAACACAACTTAAAGATTGACTAGTCAAATACTAGTCCTTGAGTATCAAAAAATCAGGATTTTAGGAATCAATTCCTCAAAAGAAATAGAATTAATTACTCAGTTAATTCATGGTTTGGAGTATGGATTTTTGGGGTGTCACATTCTCGGCGGCACAGCTCCGGCGAACAGCGACGGCGGCTCGGCGACGGCGGTGGGTCGGCGACGGCTCGACGACGGGCAGGTGGTGGTGGCGGGTTGCAGATGAAGCTACGGGGAGGGGGTGGGTGCTTGGTGGTTCACGGGTAGGGAGGGAAGAAAGAAAAAGAGAGTTTGGGAATTTAGGGATTTGGGTGAAATTTGGGAAAAAGATGATTTAATTTGGGGATTTTGGGTAAGGTGGGAATTTATGGTTTAGATGGAATTAAAATTGGTTAGGTTTTAAGAAAGACAATTGGCTCAAGGGGTTTAGAGGTTGGGTTGACAAAGATTAGGCTCGGGTTTGAAACGGTTACAATTAAACATTAAGCTTGGCTTTTAAGCTACACAATGAAAGGTTTTTGGTATGAATTTTGCTGTTTTCCAATTCAAAGAATACTTGGAAAATTTAGGAAGTGCACAAGGAATTGTTGTAAGAACAACCAAGTACAAGGATGGATTGCTAACTTCACAACGAAGCTCATATACCAATTAAAGAAATCACTTAGCAAGAAGAGTCTACACTAAGCCTCAAAAGAGAGTTGCTATCAAAGAAAGCGTACCAAGGATTGCCAAGCAAGAGACAACTATGAAACACAAGGTAACACTCAAGATACAACGAACGCGATGATTCTGGAGAAACAAACAAGGATAGGCTAGAAGAAAGGGGTTACCTACCACTTCATCCTCCATCAAGCCTCCCGACTCAGCCTAAGAACGCGCCATCACAAAAACTCTTCCGGGTGGCCTAGCTCCGACAGCTCCGCGACTCGAACTCCCTCCTGGTGCTCCTCTGGCTCTCGGGGGTGGCGGCAACGCTCTCTGACCGGCAAGCTGGGGACACTCCGCGACTTTGTGACCACGATCCCCGCATCGGAAACACCTAAACGCCTGGCCATAACATTCATGGCCCGCGTGCACCTTCCCACATCTTCGACAAGCAGCCGACTTAGCTTGATCCTGATGCTCCACCCTGATAGGTCCTTGAGAAGAAGATGACACGGCCTTGACTTGAAAACTCGGCCGGGGCTTCTTGAAGGTGGAAGAACCTCCGCTCTCAACTCTCTTCCTAGCTAACTCAAACGATCCTTTCTGAAGCTGCTGAACACGATACAGATCCGCGGCACATAGATACGCATCCTTAAGGGAGCTGGGCCTACTCACCGTCAATGCTTTTCGTGCCTCATAATTCAGACCGGCAACGAAACGCTCAACCTTAGCAAGCTTTATAGGCACAAGAATCCTCGCGAAGTGCGCCAACTCTAAGAACTTCTTGTGGTATTCGACCACAGATAAGGATCCTTGCTGCAGATGAAGGAACTCATCAAACATGGCGGCTCGCACATGCGCTGGGTAGAACCTTTCGCGTATTCTGTCCTTGAGCGTAGTCCAATCAAACCCAGGCTCTTCAAGGAAGGTCGGACCTTCGTGGACCCACCACAGATCAGCTTCTTGGCAGAAGTTGAACGTTGCCAGTTCTACTCTTCTCTCTTCGCAACCCACAACGATGAAGATCTTATCAAACACCCGTAGCCACTCTTCAAGGACTACAGGGTCTTCCTCGCCAGCGAAGGTTGGCGGCCGATGCCCCGCCACCAAATGACCTACATCGCGATGCCCAGCAGGGGGAGGAGGCGGCACATCTTGATTGTTGTTCAGCAAGGCTTCACTGAGCGTCTGCATCGTCTGCGTCAGCTGATGGAGATTCTGAGCGAGTTGCTCGTAGGTCGGGGTCTCCGGGGTGCGAGCGCGGGGAGGGGGTGGGGGGAGGAGGCATCGCAAACTTCTACAACATCAACGAGATCACCAAAAAGAGCAAGCAAGCAAGACAGAAAGCAACACACATCTCACCGCGCAACCTAGAGTCCTAAGCCTAACACTTAGCTTCTTAAGGTTGCTTAGAGGTCTCAGAACACACTTAACCACATAGAAAGTCTAGACTTAACCCTTCCTAGGCTCAAACCTAGGCTCTGATACCAACTGTAACACCCCCCCCCAAACAAGACCTATATAAAAGCCTTAACACATGCAGATTAAACGACAAAACTAGCACAGCGGAAGATAAAACGAAACTGGATAAAAGAAATCCAACGGGGTGTCACGCCACGTCTACCAAACACGGTAAATGCTACGGCAAACAATCTGCAAGTGTATACATCTATCCCAAAACATCAGTCTAACTACATTGGCGCACAGGCCACAAAAACAAGGATAAAGGTGCTAAGCTACCAGGCTCTAGACATCGCGCTCATCTAAACGTCACCTGAAAGATACAAAGATAAACATTGGGACGACGTCCGGTGTGATACCCCGAAAATTTTAAATTATTTAAGTAGGAAAATGTTTAATAATCTATATATGTATGAAAAATTAAATTGGTTATATTGAGTTTTGAACCCTAAACTTTTCCTTTGAAATATAAAGATCCTTACTATCATGCCACCACAATTTTCTTCTTTTTGTTCTTATTTGATAATATGTTACTTTAGTATTAAAACTATTTTATATGTAATATATAAATATATACATTTGAAGATTTGTATAGATTATATTTGTATGTGACCGTATTATTATTATTATTATTATATATACATATATATATATATATATATATATAATAATAATAATAATAATAATAATAATAATAATAAGATATATATTTTTACACATGTTATCATTAAAGGGATTTAATCAAATTAAATTAAAATGGATAATTATGGTGAATGGTTGTTACAAATCCTAAAATAATTATATTTGATTATTTAATTTAATTAAAGATAATGATGGGATGATTTTATCCCCTTCTTTCCCTCCTTGAATTGGCCGAATTATTCTAACAAAAAGAAAGGGAATAAAATTCTTCTTCTTCTCCCTTCTCCTGGTCTCTCTTTGTCGTTCAGTTTAACAAAAAAAAAAAAAGTTATTTTCTTCAACAAAAAATAGAGTATCATGTTTTTGAAGGGATGATATTATAGAAGATCAGAGGAAGTGTAGGTTTGAAGTTTCTTGATGATTTTTAGAAGAAATTCAAGTAAGAGGTTTATGTCCGCTTTATTTTTGCCTCCGTAAATTATTTACCTAAATTTTATGAAATTGTTGGAGTTTTGCGTTGCTGATGGATATATATGTATGTGTTCATGGATTATGAAAATTGTGAATTCCGCTGCAAGTTCAAATATGTGTATTGCTATGTTAATAATCACTCGTGATTTTCATGTAAGGATAATATTTATATTTGCAGTTATGTATTTGTATGTGATTGCTATATATATATATATATATATATATATATATATATATATATATATTAGAAAATAAATAAATTAGTAATATTTTGTTAATGTTACTATGGCTGAATGGTTTAATGAATATATGTATTCAATTCAAAATTTTATATGTTGGCTGTATGTTCTAGAAAAAAAGATTTTATTTATAAATATTATATGTGCCGCATGTTCTTTTAAGAAAAATATATAATATGTTTCTTTTATATATTTGTTGTAAGTTCTTATGAAATATATATATATATATATATATATATATATATATATATATATATATATATATATTTATATAATAAAATAAAATGTATGTGTTTCTTTTGTATATATGTTGTATGTGTCCTATGTATATAGGTGTTCTAATATGCCTTGGATTAACCGTTTGTATCAATTATGTGATTAGTAAATATAATTACAATATAATCAAGTGTTGTTTGAGAAGAGTATATTTTGAGAAATTATTGGACAAATCAAATATTTTGAGGAAAAGATATTTTGAAGAATTTGTACTACCTCTATGTCGTGGACAAAAACTGATTTGGGAAAAATTATGTGGAGAAAAGTATGATTGAAAAATATATTTTCTTTTGGAGGAAAATATTTTGGAGATAATTATACATTCTGGAAAAAATGTTATTTTTTGGAGAAAGGTATTTATCTATGGAGAAATTGTTTATTTTAGAAAAATCGAAATATTGTGTGGTGTTCAGTAAAAGAGAGTTACTGTTCACTTGGATCAATTACTACTCATTGCGCTTGGAATCCCATGAGAGTGTATCACATTGGTTATGGTCCAGTTTCCAAAATTGATTGTGAGGTACTCAGAAATAAGTCTGACTACTTGGATCATATACTACCCAGTGGCTTGGAATCTACTGGGGGTGTGCACATAGGTTTTGGTTCAGATTCCAAATGGATTTTGAAGAGATGGTTATTTCTCTATGTATAAATATTAATCCTCCATGTGTATGTATGGAAACTGATATTTGAAAGGTATATCTCCACGTATATTTTGGAAAGGTTTATTATAAAAAATATAAATATATATGTTTTACGGGGCGGAGTAATTCCTTACTTAGCATTGTGCTAATTTTGTATTTGTTGTGTGGATCAAATTTTTGTGTTTACAGGAGATACATGAGGTTGATGAGAGCGTTGCCAAGAATGTTAGATAAGAATATGCAACAAGACATTTGGGACTTATTTTGACTTATATTTAGACTTTGGAGTATTTCAAGTTATTATTGATGGACTGAGAATTATGTTTAAATGTATTGGGGTTTAAGATTAATTGTATTGGTTGTTAGCCTTAGCACTTGTCATGTGAGGACTAGTGTGGCAGTTTCACCTCCATTAAGAGATTTTGATATTAAATTTATTGGATTGTTGTACTCATTTGGTGTTAATTTTCAATTAAGGAAAAAAGATTAAGGGAAATTTGGTTATGAAAAATGGGGGTGTTACACCCGGTCAGCGAATAATGCTGGTAACCCACCAATACCGTTAAGTATCATATATAGATAGATATAAATCATAAAAACCATTTTCGAAACGGAATACATATATATAAGTCAAAACCAAGATCAACAGTCAACACAAGACTCATCACTCACAAGGATAACACGGGAACACATCCCAAACCACAAAGGTTAACCACACGCAATGGATAAACACTCACCCAACGGCAACACATGCCAAAACAACACAAGCCTCCGTGACTACACATGTCACGAGAGAAGATCACACAACGCCGGCTTTACGAGCCCTCGCAACATCACCCATCACGAGTTGGTATGCCTTCCTTATGCCCTGTTCCAACCTTATGGCTACCCCCAACCTTGTATCTTCTTTCCCAACATTACCTCCAGGACCCCTGTACTTCTTAGTCCAACCTTATTCCCCCGGGACCGTCGTCCCCCACCAACGACCACCAATGAAAACCACCAATCACGACAACACATGCCCGGATAACACATGTTATCCCCCAAAAACGTGGACCCATCACTCAGGCCACAACTCCATAATCACGTCACGGCTACCACGAGGACCACTGCAATACCTTGGTGACTAATGTCCCATACCACTAATCGTGAAATCCAGGTAAAGCCACACACGCACCACAACTCAACAAGAGTCAAACAACGGATCACAACGAAGGTATGAAACATACTCAATCAAGGAACGGGTCACAGCCCAACGACAACAACGATGAATAACACAAGTTATCATCAACCAATCGGAAGGTACAAACCACACACACGCTAGCATTTAAACAACAAACTAGCATGCCTATCAATGGGGAAACTCAAGATAGTTCCGAGGAACACACAAGATACCTCTTTGTCCAATGAAACACAATGTTGAACACTTAGCACGATTCAAGACTCCAAAGTCCTACATGGATACCTACCATATAGTTCTAGACGTACACAACATCAAGAAGACACTCAAATAGTTCCACAAAAGAACAACGGGAAGTCAAAAGACCAAATACCGAGTCAAACAAATCACGGGGAACAAATCCCGAACAAACCCCACTCGTGTACCCACGGGTGGACCCACGGGTAGTGCCCTACCCGTGGTTCTGCCCGCGGGAACACATTCTCACAGGGCCTTATACCTGCGGGTAGGCCGGCGGGTGGTGCCCCGCCCGCGGGAACATTACTGTTCCACAACAAATCCTTTCGGGGATTTTCTTCTCCAAACACAAATTCAAGTCCAAAACATGGCAAATCTCACCAAACACAACAAAATGACTTGAACCATGGAAAATGCCAAGCAATGGCACAAAGGAACCCTAAACACAAGCTCTAGATATGCAACATCACAAGACAAATACATAAACCCTCACATTTCATAGCAAAGCACAAGTAGAATCCAAGAAATCACATATAGGTATGCAAAATAGGTTTTGTAGAGCATGGGTTACCTCTTGAAGACCAAAAGACTTCACTTTACACCACAACAAGCTCTCCACAAGGCTTACTTTCCAAACCCACTTCAAGATTAAACCAAAAGATCATAAAGATCCTATCTTTAAGAAAAAGACAACTAAGATGGAACCAAAAACACAAGATGAACTTAGATCTTACCCTCCTAGATGCCCAAATAGGTGAAAGGTTGAATCTTGGAAGCAAATCTTGGAATCTTGACAAGGGTCTCAACTTGGCTTGGAGAATAAGCTACACTTCTTTTCTAGAGAGAAGGTAGAACTAATTTCTAAGAATTGTATGGAATGAAATGAAGAAGTCTTCTAGGTTAGGTTACAATACTAACTCTTGGTGAAAAGACAAGGATACCCTTACTAACCCTTAGAAAGTGTAAGGAACAAGGGAACTCCCCTCAAAGCACAAGGTACAAGCACAACTTTAAGGTTGACTAGTCAAATTCTAGTCCTTGAGTATTAAAAATCAGGATTTTAGGAATTAATTCCTCAAATAAAATAGGATTAATTACTCAATTAATCCATAGATTGAATGTGGATTTTTGGGGTGTCACAGGCGGTCTCATTTTGGGCAGCTTACAGGGCGGCGACGGCAGGCGCGCGGACTGTGGTGCTGACCGGGTGGTCGACGGTGGTTGTTGGTGGTGGCTGCTGGCGGGGTGTGCGATCGTGGTGCTTCTCGGGGGTGCCGGCGCCGTGGAAAAGAGAGAGAGGGGGAGTGAGAGATGGAGAGTGTGTGGGAGGAAGGGGAAGAAAAAGGGTTTTTGATTTGGGGATTTTATGGGTTTTAGGGATTTGGAGGGGTTTAAGAAGGGAGTGTTCCTTTAAGGTTTCAATAAACGCTCATGGCTTAGTGGTTAAAGCTTTAGTCTTATAAGTGAGAGGTTTAAAGTTTCATTCCCATTAGTAGCATTATTCCTTTTTGTCGTGCATCCCTTGGGTTTTTCCTATCATTCTTTTGACTCAAAGTGGCAAGTGGTTTGACCGGATCCCCTTGTCAGACTTTCGCTTCCACCGTGTGTTGGGTTTTGTGACTTGCGGATCTGTGGGAATGTTAGTCCTCCTTCTCGCGCTAATTTAATTGACTTTGCCTTTTTATTTATAAAATTTTCTAAGTAACTCAACTAAACAAGTGATTTCACTAAGAGGGTGGTTTACAGGGGTTCACAGATCATCCTAAGCAGAATTCTTCTCCTTGATTTTCTTCCGATTGATTTGCGGGATCCTCGTCTCCTAGGGCCACGTTTTCCGCGTCAAAGTTGCCCTTGTTTTCAAGATCAGCCTGGGTGCGGCTCATGACGAATACCTTTCCGGGGGTACCGTAACTCCCTTGGTTGCTTGCGCCACCTTGTTGGCCTACGACTGTAGGGCGCGTGTTTGGGGGTTGAGTGCACTGGAAGGATTTGTGTCCTTCTCCCCTGCAGTTGAAGCACTGCCAGGGGTTCCCCAGGCAGTCCTTGCCTCTATGGTCCTTGTTGCATCTTCGGCAAGGAAGGGTCTTGTACTTGCTTCGTTGTTTCTCATGGGTAGCCCTTGGCCAGCTGGGTTGACCGGCCTCGTGTTAGAGTCGTTCCTAGTCTTTTTTACAGGTGGCGCCCCAGCCCCTATATTTCTTTTACAGATCTGTTCCTGAACTCCCCGTTGTAGTTGTTAGATTCGATAGAGGTTGTCGGCGCTGGTGTAGGCTTCGTTGAGGGTTCAGGGTCTGCTTACGATTAGGGCCTTTCAGGCGTCGAAATTGAGGCCTGACACAAACTTCTCTATCTTGGTTGTCTCTGTAGGAACTAATTCGGGTGCGAAACGAGCCAGCTCGAGGAATCGTTTGTAGTATTCCGTGACGGTAGCCATCCCTTTCTTTAGGTGGAGGAATTCCTCGTACATGGTTGCTCTTACGTGTGTGGGGTATAACCATTCTCGCAGCCGTGTTTTTAGGCCTTCCCAGTTGAATCCCGGTTCTTGCCTATAGGTGGGTCCTTCGTGTATCCACCAAAGGTCGACCTCGTGTGCGAAGTAGAATGAGGCTATCTCTACGTGGCATTCTTCTAGGCATTCCACTAACCCGATCGAGGATTTTGTCGAAGGTTCGGATCCATTCTTCAAGGATCATGGGGTCCTCTTCCCATGAGAAGGTGGGTGGCCGATGGTTTGAGACTTGTCGAGTAACATCCGAGTTTCCGTTTGGTGGTGGTGGTAGTCGGTTGTTGTTACGGAGGACTGCTCGCTCAGTGCCTGGGCGACCTGAGTCAGTTGTTGTAGATTCTTAGCTAGAGGATCGTGAGCAGAGGGTTCGGGGATCCTTGATTGCCTTCTGGTTGGTGCCATGCTGATGGTCTACAGGGCCAATGTTTATCGTAATGGTGAGTTAGTGTGCTGCACCACTACCTTGATGCGATAAGCGAAGGGGGAATTCTTAAATTAAGTGTAGAATAGAGTGAGGGGAAAGTTAGGCATGTAATGACAGGTAAACCCACAATCTCACTGCGCGTCCAAAGTTTCCCGAATCCTAAGTTCCTAAATACCTAGAGTTCAAGCCTAATGTCCTAATGTCTTGTCTTAAGAGTCTTATCCTAGGGTCAAACATAGGCTCTGATACCAACTTAACTGTAACACCCCCATTTCTTAAACTACATAAACTGTCGAAAATACGTACAATTTTCTTTTTTTTTTTTTTGTTGAAAACATATATAATTGCGGAAGCAAAATAAAACCAAAAGAAACGGAGAGTGCTACCGCCACGTTCAGGAATTTCTCTTATACCCAAAACGCTAAGGCCAAAAACAGCTAACTAAAACAACTCAATGTATGAACTAGTACATGAACAACTAACAATTCAACTGTCTAACTAATAAATGATATCTCTAGGTGGTTTGCTCATTCTCATGCCCAATGCTCATGCAAGAGTTCCTGCAAAAACAATTAAAGAATAGAAAACAAAGAAACACACAAATTCAGCATTAAGCTTGTAAGATCTACTTCACCCCGTATATATAAATTGCCAAGAAGAAATGGGTACCAAATGGAGGATTTTCAAATTCTAAAAAAAAAAAAGATTTTCATAAACAGGGAGTTTTCACGGCTCCCTAGTGAGTCAACTTTTACATCTCTGCTCACTCCTCAAAACAACAGGGAAGTTAATATAAACCCCCTAGTGAGTCAGTATATCTCAACTGCTCACTCCACAAAACAGAGAGTTTTTAGGCTCCCTAGTGAGTCGGTATATTCCAACCGTTCACTTCACAAAAACACCATATGGCACCACTTTCCATTGACAAAATATATATATCTAAAACTTTAAAAGTTCACCACTTAAAGCAAAATCTTTCCACCCAAATAATACTTTCAACTTTGCACCTGAATCTATAACCTTTGTACCAATATTTCCAAACATCCTATTAACCTCATAGATATAACACAGATTAGCATATTCCACACCTAATTATTATGAACACAACTCTCCGTATTTATAAGAATGATAACAGTAATGATATTTCACAAGCAAGCAACTTCTCAATATCTCAAATAAGAAACTGACAAAAATTTTCGGAAACTATGACCTAAATTGCAGAATTTACTGAAAAAAATCGGCAACGTATTTTCATTTGAAATTTTCCAGATAAGTAATAAAAAGAGTTTAAACTACACACAAAAAAGTTTCAAGTCAATCCAAGGCCTACAAGTATTTTTTCCGAAATTATTCCCAGCACAGCGCCAGTCTGTAATTTAACTGGCAGAACACTGCCTTAACTTTACGAAATTATTCTGGAAAAATCGAAACATATTTTTAACCAAAACATTTTACAAAAATCAAATATAACAAGTCTAGGTTCTCCATAAAAAGTCTCAAGCAAAAATAAGTTTAGGAAGCAATTTTCACGAATTTTTCTTTCCAGCTGCGCCAGTCAGAATTTTCACAGGCAATGATCAAATTGTGTAAAACTAATCCTTTTTAATCACCACAAAATCACCATATAACGTATGCAGAAATCTCAAAACATCTAAACACATATATCTATTCGCATAATAAAATCAAATAACTTTTCACATTAAATATCACATATTCATTAAAATCATGAATCACATAAACACATAGGAAAAGTGATTTTTGATTTGGGGCAAAAGAAATTTTAGTGAACATAAATCTTACCTCTAATAATGCCCAAAAGCAATCACCTAAGCTTGATGATCTTGACATCTAATTCTTGAAATTAATTGATAAGAAGAAACTGCTAGGGTTTTATTTTTGTTTGGGAGAAAGGAGGGATTGTCGACAGAGAGATAGAAGAATATATAGAATTAGGTTATCTGGAACAATATGACTACTACTTAAACACTTAACTAATAACTTGTATTATAAATAATAATTCTAGTTGTATGGAACTAAAATACTTAAAAGTTTAATATAATATTAATATACATATTAGCCTACTAGTACTTAACATGTATCCATACGTAACATATATATAAATAAATAATTATTAGCTATAATACACAGTTTAAAAATAAAAGAGTAGCAGTAGTAGACTAGTTTAAATAGTTTTGGGTCACATAAAATAATATAATTACAGACCGCATAGTAAAAATGTTTTATTTAACATAATATCTATTTTATAAAATTTTATTTAGAACAATAATATTTATAACAAAATACTCAAATAACCGGGTATTACAATCTTACCCCCTTAAAAGATGCTTCGTCCCCGAAGCATAACCATAAGACAACAAGGAATAACGGAGACTTGACCAACAGGGAACTCAAGAGACTCAAACTTAAGTTCAATTCACCACAATAAAGACAAGGTATTACACTCACCCCTCCTAAGAAATATAGTTACGTCCCCGTAACTTTCATGCAAGTTCTTGCCCAAGCTCTTAGCAAATAAATTATCAAAATAATCTAAAAGTCATCATTAAGAAAAATAAACAACAGATATATATAGTAGCCAAAAAAAATCACCAAGATCCAAAACAGTTTATCAAAACAATGCACCATGATCAAATAACTATGCAACAAAATGCAAGGTCTCACTTCCTCACCGTGATTTTCAACATTTTAAATTCCTAGTCAATTTTATTTCAAAGGTCTCATAAACCTAGGCTCTGTGGGTCATAGGCACAACATAGGCTCCCAAAGGTTCGAACTGCTCTGATACCAATTTGTAACACCCCCATTTCTTAAACTACATAAACTGTCGAAAATACGTACAATTTTCTTTTTTTTTTTTGTTGAAAACATATATAATTGCGGAAGCAAAATAAAACCAAAAGAAACGGAGAGTGCTACCGCCACGTTCAGGAATTTCTCTTATACCCAAAACGCTAAGGCCAAAAACAGCTAACTAAAACAACTCAATGTATGAACTAGTACATGAACAACTAACAATTCAACTGTCTAACTAATAAATGATATCTCTAGGTGGTTTGCTCATTCTCATGCCCAATGCTCATGCAAGAGTTCCTGCAAAAACAATTAAAGAATAGAAAACAAAGAAACACACAAATTCAGCATTAAGCTTGTAAGATCTACTTCACCCCGTAAAATATTTTGCACATAGCATGCAACACATAGGAGCAGATAGTTTGCATCTAGAATGACCCCTTAAACATTTTTATTCTCATCAACAAACCAATAATCTTTAACTTTAACCATTTAAAATACATATTGAGGAAATCACACATCCAAATACAAAAATATCCAAAAATCATTCAACCGTTATTCTTTCCTCAAGATTCCCATATAACCTTTATCAACATTTCTATACACCCATAACCTCAAAATATTTCATAGCATCCTCATTACTCAATTTCTTTAAATCATAATCATAATATAATCACCAAAATAATTTCCAATAATAACCAAATAGAGTTTCCAAACTCTCAAAATAATAACCAAAGAGATAATTTCAATCTCTCAACATAACCTCAAAATAGTATTACCAAAGAGAGAATTCCAATCTCTCAATTTATCTCTTTCCAAGAGAACATCTTCCAATAATACATTTAAATTTCTCAAAATCAATCACACTTGATATATATAAATTGCCAAGAAGAAATGGGTACCAAATGGAGGATTTTCAAATTCTAAAAAAAAAAAAGATTTTCATAAACAGGGAGTTTTCACGGCTCCCAAGTGAGTCAACTTTTACATCTCTGCTCACTCCATAAAACAACAGGGAAGTTAATATAAAACCCCCTAGTGAGTCAGTATATCTCAACTGCTCACTCCACAAAACAGAGAGTTTTTAGGCTCCCTAGTGAGTCGGTATATTCCAACCGCTCACTTCACAAAAACACCATATGGCACCACTTTCCATTGACAAAATATATATATCTAAAACCTTAAAAGTTCACCACTTAAAGAAAAATCTTTCCCCCAAATAATACTTTCAACTTTGCACCTGAATCTATAACCTTTGTACCAATATTTCCAAACATCCTATTAACCTCATAGATATAACACAGATTAGCATATTCCACACCTAATTATTATGAACAAAACTCTCCGTATTTATAAGAATGATAACAGTAATGATATTTCACAAGCAAGCAACTTCTCAATATCTCAAATAAGAAACTGACAAAAATTTTCAGAAACTATGACCTGAATTGCAGAATTTACTGAAAAAAATCGGTAACGTATTTTCATTTGAAATTTTCCAGATAAGTAATAAAAAGAGTTTAAACTACACACAAAACGTTTCAAGTCAATCCAAGGCCTACAAGTATTTTTTCCGAAATTATTCCCAGCACAGCGCCAGTCTGTAATTTAACTGGCAGAACACTGCCTTAACTTTACGAAATTATTCTGGAAAAATCGAAACATATTTTTAACCAAAACTTTTTACAAAAATCAAATATAACAAGTCTAGGTTCTCCATAAAAAGTCTCAAGCAAAAATAAGTTTAGGAAGCAATTTTCACGAATTTTTCTTTCCAGCTGCGCCAGTCAGAATTTTCACAGGCAATGATCAAATTGTGTAAAACTAATCCTTTTTAATCACCACAAAATCACCATATAACGTATGCAGAAATCTCAAAACATCTAAACACATATATCTATTCGCATAATAAAATCAAATAACTTTTCACGTTAAATATCACATATTCATTAAAATCATGAATCACATAAACACATAGGAAAAGTGATTTTTGATTTGGGGCAAAAGAAATTTTAGTGAACATAAATCTTACCTCTAATAATGCCCAAAAGCAATCACCTAAGCTTGATGATCTTGACATCTAATTCTTGAAATTAATTGATAAGAAGAAACTGCTAGGGTTTTATTTTTGTTTGGGAGAAAGGAGGGATTGTCGACAGAGAGATAGAAGAATATATAGAATTAGGTTATCTGGAACAATATGACTACTACTTAAACACTTAACTAATAACTTGTATTATAAATAATAATTCTAGTTGTATGGAACAAAAATACTTAAAAGCTTAATATAATATTAATATACATATTAGCCTACTAGTACTTAACATGTATCCATACGTAACACCCCTAAAATTTAAAACTTTGAATACTTATGAAATAAAAGCAATACTATCATTAAATCCCGATATAGAGCATAACTAAACATAAATGTTTGGGGTGCTATGCCACATCTGAGCCACAGGCTAACTATTTAAACATCAAGAATCCTTAAATTAATGTTAAGTACATCATCATGGCACGTAGGCCGATAAGGAACTAAACTAGCTAAGCATCGGGTCCTCTAGCGCGCTCCGGAGCTACTCATATGTGCCGGAAAGCCAAATATATCTGTTCAACGAATAATGCTGGTAACCCACTCTAACGCGTTAAAATACAATATATATATATATATATATATATATATATATATATATATATATATATATATATATATATATATATATATATATATATATATATAAGGAAAACCATTTTGAAGCCGGAAGAGATATATACTTATGAAACTCTACTTTAAAATCGAGAACAAGTAAGGGTAGGCACATTCAGCAGATATAATCACGCATATCAAGATACTAGCATATACCCTAAGGTTACCAGATTATTTCACATCAAATATATCAGTATTCAATCATTATCTCAACACGTAAACACACTTTGGTGGTGCCGCAGGACCAATCGCATGCCCATACATGAGGGTCAGCGCATATAGCTCTGACACATCCCCGAAGTACCTTGCCTTGTACCGCAGCACAAGGGGATTGATTGCAACCAATCGATGAACCGCGGCTCATATAGTAATGTTTGATCACAACCAAACGGTGGACCGCAACCCGAATAGTATGTGTATATTTGATCGCAACCAGATTATGGACCGCAACCCTATATATATATATATATATATATATATATATTTATATACCTGACCGATCACAACCGGCCTATTTAACAACCGATGGTTCTCAACCCATCCAACTGCCTGTATAGCCAATTGATCGCAACCAATTGGGGTATCATGCACACATAACTCATAGCCAAGCACATGCAACCCACATTAACGCATAGGGAGGGGGAGAACATATATATAAAACTTATGCATGGACAACCACATTACTAGAGATATGGCTAACGGGTTCATACATCTTTCACCTAGGCCAACGGGATACCAATTCGATTAGCATGCAATACACAAGACTCTTTTACCCTACGAACGGTACCCGAAACATCAAACTAGACTCAGGCACGACAAACGGGATCCAATGGGACACCACAGGACACGGGGAAATATCAAACGGGAAAAACCACCATATTCCACACTAGAATCCCAGCGGGTGGCCGGCGGGTGCAGGGCCACCCGGCGGGCAGTCGCCTGCCTGCCGGCTGCCCGCTGCCGGGCGGCCTATTGGGGCAGCGGGTAGGTGGCGGGTACGCGTGCCCCCACCTACTCCCACTGACTCTTTATGTAATAATTCGGTCCCGGGATCTTTCGTGGAACTCGAAACCATGTCCAGACACATTTAAACACAAACGACGACACCACGTAATCAAGTAATGGATTAAAATCAAGAATCACATTAAATGCATCCTAACACGACTTCAAAACATAATGAATACTCAATACCCGAACATGAAAAATCCCGCCCAAACATACTAGGAATATCACGATACGAAATCCACGATTTAAGCCTAGGGCTCTAGTTATATTAAAATCAAGAACATCAAGATTATCAAGATCAACACATAAATATCAAGATCACCTCATAAACATTAAGATTATCAAGATCACATAAATATCAAGATCATCTCATCAACATCAAGATTATCTCATAATCATCATAAAAGCCTTATCAAGACACAAGCATGGAATTGCATATCAAAGGAGCCAAAGAAGAAGATTACAGCAAGGTAAATAGGTTTTGTTGAGACATGGGTTACCTCTTAGCCTTAATTAAAATCCTTGGCTACTAAGGTTCTTTCTCTAAGATCTCCTCATCTTGATTTCTCCTACGTTTGGTGATAGGGGAATTCTTGTGTGGTGGAATCTATTGTGGTGTGAATTCTAGGTGCCTCCTTTGTCCTTATATATATATAAGAGTCCTAACTGGGGTCTGAATGGTAGGGATTTACTTATTCTATTCCTTATAAGACTAAGGGTTTGGTTTAGGGATAAGGGTCCATGGTTTATGATGGACCCTTCCTAATTAATTATTGGAATTCAATTCTCTTTTAAGGTTAAGTAATTAAATAATTAGTTTGAGTTAGAGGCCGTAACACAAGGTGTTACATTAGATCTTTCCTAAGAAGAACTATGGCAAGTGATCTCTATCTACATGGTAACCCTAAGATATTACTTGTTGATAGGAATATTTTTGTAAGTTTTGATGAGCCAAATGTACTTTAGATCCCCTTAGATTTTAGGTCTTTTCGTACAAGCATCATAAACCAGAATATCGAGTCAAAGGAAATCTACCATATGAAGAACAAAATTAATTTGGGAAATTAATTTTGGTCCTACGAGTATTCATCCGAGAAAGAAGCATAAAAGAATGGTGTTACAACAAATGACGGATGAGCCTAATGGCGAAATTGTAGAAGTCCATACTTAAAACAATCATACCCGAGATCGATTCCCCCCCCCCCCCCCAAGGACTTACTTTTTACAAGTCAAGAATTCAGACAAGCACAATGTTCTTAAGGAGCACGATGCGTACAAGCACAATGTTCGCAAGGAGCACAGTGTTCAAAAGGAGCACAATGTGAACAAGCACGATGTGTCCAAAGAAGCACAATGTGACCAAATCAGAAAAGCACAATGTTCAAGTCAAACAAGCAAGAAGTGCCTAAGTCAAAGGAGCACAATGTGGCAAAGAAGCAAGATGTTCAGAAAATGAATAAATTCGAAGGAATTTATTTTGAATCAGCCCACATGCCACAAGAATCCAAAATTGCCTGAAGATATTGATCAGAACGGAAAAAATATTTATGAAGACAGAATATAAAAACTTATCCTAGAAATAAATTCTATCAGAGGAATTTATTTCAAAGATTCGTTGGATATTCAAATTAACAAAAAAAAAATAATATTTTAAAGAAATAACTTGAAAATCAAGTTGAGATAAAATATTATTTTGTCAGGCAAGTTGACAATCAAATTAAAATTTAAGATCTACTATTGTCAACAATATCAGGATATGAAGATTCAAATTTAAAATATCAAATTATCCCACTCCAACGGATATATTTGGTTATCTATAAAATGGGCCATGAAGACTTGAAGAAAATATAGAGGTGAATACAAAAAGAAGATAGACAAGAGATAGAAAACAAAGTGCAAAATTTGAAAAGTGCAAGTGCTCAAATATTCATTGGAGACTTAGTCTGAATAGTCTCAAAAATAGTTGGAGAGAAATACAATTACCTTTGTATTTGTAATTGTTAGAAGAGTATAGCTGTGTGCAAAATTCTCTAGTGAGTGTAGCTGTGTGCAAAACACTCGTGGTTGCTAAGTGTAGCTGTGTGCAAAACACTTAGTTAGCGTTGAGTATTGCTGTGTGCGAAATACTCATAGATTGAGTGTAGCTGTGTGCGAGACACTCGGAGTTGGGTGTAGCTGTGTCTGGAAGAAGTGCTTGTGTAGCACTTATTCACTATTGTAACTGTGTGTGGAAAATAGTGAATTACTCCTAGAAGTGAATGGAGTAAAGTGGACTAGAAAGATTACGCCACTTCCGAACCACTATAAAAAGCCTCTCTCATTTACATACTGCACTTACATAATTTGCTCTATCTATCTATCTTATCCGACTAACCCGTTTACTATTCATAGTTAATCTTAATCTTTCGGGTTTAGCATGTTTTCACGTATGCATGTAACTAAAACTTTCCAGGCTTAAATATTGAATTATTCTAGGCAAGTTTGATGTATTGCATGTGACGCTCGTCATATGGTCGACATGATACGATATCTTATTTATAGTCTTGAATATTATTGTTAAATATTGAGTGAACCATCTCCTTTAAATATTCAAGATATTCATGTCATTCTCACACCCCATCTGAGCTTATCATACGTGTGCATGTGATTGAAATTATTGATTGGGCATAACTCTTTACACTTATTTATTCCGCTGTGCAGTTCAAGCTTACTCTATTTACTTGTTACTTAGAGTTGAAGTTACCAAAGAGTTATTAATTGTGAAAAAGCTTGAAAGTCTATTCACCCCCCCCCCCTAGACTTTCACCACCCTATTCGGACCAACAATTGGTATCAGAGCGGTTGTCTATTTAAGTCAACATTGACTGCTAGACAGATCTCGAAAAATCAAGATGTTGAAAAGAGATATGACTCTTGCCCAAAATCTATTATTTTCCTTAGAAAAATTTGATGATTGGAAAATTCGCATGCAGGTACATTTATCCGCATTACATGATGAAATGTGGGAAGTGGTTACGAGTGGTCCTATTGAGATTTTACAAGTCAACACTTCATCCGTACAAACAAGTGACACTCCACAATACATTCCAAAACCTAAAGCGGAATGGTCTCGTGAAGATAGAACTAGAAATAACTTGGACAATATTGCCAAGTATATTTTGTTTAAATCTATCGATGACACGATATTCCTAAAAGTCCGAAAATGTCAATCCGCGAAGGAAGTTTGGGAAACGCTCATTCAAATTGGTGAAGGAGACGAGCAAGAAAAGGGTAATAAGCTCACCATAGCATTAAAGAAATTTGAGGATTTCAAAATGCTAAACGGCGAGAATATTACCGACATGGAAACAAGATTTGCCAAAATCTCAGGAGAGATTAATGATCTTGGAAAAGACATTAATCAAAAGAAAATTCCTCTCAAAATTCTACGTGGTCTACCATCTACATGGGACATGAAAGTCACGACCATGAGAGATCATAGGGATCTAAAAACCCTATCAACCGATAAGCTATTTAGTGATCTAAAAGCTTATGAATTTGAGATGAAATCAAGAATAGAGGAAGATCATGAAGAGAAGAACAACGCGCTTGTAGCCGAGCAACTATCAACTTCAAGGTCAGTACAAAATGTTGAATTATTGCCTAACGATCAATTTGCTCTCTTTGTCAAGAAATTTAGGAAATTCATGAAGAGAAGCAACTACAAGAAAAATCCACAAGGAAAATCGTGGAATGCAAAGAATTCGAAGAAAGAAATGGTTGATGAAGACTCAAATTTGTGTTACAATTGTAGAAAGCCTGGACATTTTGCAGCAAGTTGTCCACACCCCAAGGTAAGTAAGAGTCAATACACAAATACTTCTAACTCTCAACAGGAAGAATTCAAGACCAAAGATAAAAGATTTATCAAGGAGAGAAGAAAAGCACTTATTAGTGACCCACTTGAAACAAGTGAGTCAGAAGAATCTTCAAGTGATGAAAGTGACACCTCAAAAGATGACAATGTAATGTTTTGCATGAGTATCTCCAACAACTCATCCTGCGAGGACATGTGTCTTATGGCAAATGAAAATGAAGAAAATGAGGTAACATTTGATTCTTATGACTCTGTAAATTCTTCATTCTCTAGAGAGTCCTTCTTTCACTTAATGGAAGAATGTCAAACCGTAATGGACACTCACTCTCAACTCAAAGAGCGCAATAATTTTTTAATTCGTGAAAAAGATGAATTAAATAAAAAGATTGCAAAATGCTCTACTTGAAGTGAAAGACTTGAAAGATAAAATTATTTGTCTTCAAGAAGAGTGTCAATCAAGGGAAGTGAGAGAACAAAACCTTAGAGAGGTTATAGCAACATTTACACATTCATCCAAAATAATGGACAAAATGGTAAATATGCAAAAACCCTCAAGTGATAAAACCGGACTTGGTTATGATCCATCGTGTTCTCAAACCTCTAAGAAATTGACCAATTCTACTACTACTTTAAATAATAAAGTCCAAGTAGTAAAATTTGTAAAAGGTCAAGAAAGCAAAGTGAGACAAGGAATTGGTTATCAAACTAATGTCAAAATTAATGTTGTTAGGCCGAAGCCTCAAAGAAACAACATTTCGTCTAAGCAGTATATAAAAAGACAAAAGTTTGTTCCTAAATGGAAATACACCAATGAGTCTAGTGCACAAAGCCCTCATACGAAAATGGGAAGAAATTCGAGAATTGGGGCAGGGAAATTCTATCCCTCTGAACAAGATTGGTTTGATGATATTAAACCATGGACTAAGTACAGATTTAATGCCTATCATAGGCTCAAACAATCTACTTCCCAAGTGCCAAAAAATCGAGTCAATTTTCAAAAACCGGCACAAAAAATGTTTTCTAAAATTAGTTATGATTATAATGTGTTTGATGGTTACCAATCACCTAAACTTAGATCAGTGAGTACAAGGTAGATTTGGGTACCAAAAATAACTAACACCCAAGGACCCAAATCATGTTGGGTACCTAAAAAAGTGTAATTTATTTGCAGGAAGTTTGGTACTTCGATAGTGGATGTTCTAGACACATGACTGGAAATAAATCTAGTCTTGTGGACTTTAAAAATATCGAAGGACTAAAATTCGTATTCGATGGAAATGAACGATACGGCATAACCAAAGGAATCGGTACAATATTTCGCAATGGTTTAAGAATCGAAGAAGTGTCCTTTGTTGAAGGTCTAAAATTCAACTTGTTAAGTACAAGTCAATTTTGTGACAAAGGATATCTAGTAGAATTCTTCAAGGACAAATGTCAAGTGAAGGATAATTCCTCAGGAGAAGTTGTGCTCGAAGGAATAAGAAAGAAAAATATGTACGTGGTTGATTGGAACACGACAAAAGATTCAATATGTCTACTAGCAAATAACGCACAAGAAACAAGTTGGGAATGGCACAGAAAGTTGAATCATCTAAACTTCAAGACTATCAACAAGCTAGCAAGAAACAAACTCGTTGAAGGTCTACCCGACATTGTCTACAAGAAAGATCAAATATGTGATGCTTGACAAAAAGAAAAGCAAATCAAGTCATCATTCAAATCCAAAGCTCAAGAATCTTCAACAAGACCGCTAAGTCTACTACACATGGATCTATTCGGTCCAGTAGATCCAGTAAGTCTAAGTGGTAAGAAATATACACTAGTTGTTGTTGATGATTTTTCCAGGTACACATGAACGATATTTCTCAAGAAGAAAAATGAAGTGGAGCAAAAGCTGCTAGAATTGCTTAAGCTACTACAAAACGAGAAAGACTTGAAAATTGCAAAAATCCGAACTGATCGTGGAACTGAGTTCGTGAATCAAGAAATTGAAGCCTACTGCAATTCTCAAGGAATTCTACGTCAATTATCTGTCGCACGTACACCACAACAAAATGGTGTAGCCGAAAGAAGAAATAGAACGCTGAAAGAAGCCGCACGTGTGATGATTACGTTAGCCGAGCTACCTAAAAGATATTGGGATGAAGCAATCAACACCGCTTGCTATACGCAAAATCGAAGCTTGATACATAAGTCTTACAATAAGACTCCGTACGAATTATGGAAAGGGAGAAAACCTAAATTCAACTATTTCCATACTTTTGGCATCAAATGCTTTATTCTTAATAATGGTAAAACGTATCTAAAGACTTTTGATGAGCGTGCAGATGAATGAATATTTTTGGGATATTCATCTACCAGCAAAGCATTCAGAGTATTAAACAAGAAATCAATGGTGGTAGAAGAATCAATTCATGTCACATTTGATGAAGCTCATAAGAAGGAAACCCAGAGCAACAAAAATGATCAGGAAAGTTGTCAAGTTGAAAAATCATTTAATGATACTGACATATCTTTTAAAGATCAAGTTGTACAGGGTATGGAGCAATTGGACATTGATTGCAATAGTGAAGGACACGTGGAAGTAAATGAAGATCCACACGTGGGAAATCCAAATTCTCAAGCAGATGCACAAGTTGGAGAACAATCTGATGAGCAAAATGTGTCTACCTCCAACTTACCTACTGATTAAGGAAACGTGGAAAACCCATGCAACCTACAACCTGACTTGAGATGGCTCAAAAATCATCCTCCAGAGCTAGTGATTGGAGATCCACGAGAAGGAGTAAAAACAAGGTCCTCAAATATAGATACTTTATTTTCTTGTTTTCTTTCTCAGGTGGAGCCCACAAGCATTGAAGAAGCTCTAAGTGATCCATATTGGATTAATGCAATGCTAGAAGAGCTTGATCAATTTAAAAGAAGTGACGTATGGGAACTAGTTCCAAGACCCGAAAATTACAATGTGATTGGAACAAAATGGGTCTTTCGGAATAAAGGAAATGAGGATGGAATTGTTATTCGAAATAAAGCAAGATTAGTGGCAAAAGGATATTCGCAAGAAGAAGGAATAGACTTCGATGAAACATTTGCACCCGTTGCAAGACTGGAAGCCATCAAAATATTTCTAGCCTATGCAGCGTACAAGAATTTCATTGTCTATCAAATGGACGTGAAAAGTGCATTCTTAAATGGCTTACTTGAAGAAGAAGTCTACGTTGAGCAACCACCCGGTTTCGAGGTAAAAGGTAATATTAATAAGGTCTACAGATTAAAGAAGGCGTTATATGGTTTAAAACAAGCACCGAGAGCTTGGTATGATACCTTATCAACGTTCTTAATTAACTGTGGTTTCACAAAAGGCCTTGTTGATAAAACCTTGTTTAGAATTCAAGAAAATGATCACATTTTATTGGTACAAATTTATGTCGATGATATTATTTTTGGTAATACTAATAAAACTTTATGTGAGAAATTTTCCAAGCTAATGCAGAATAAGTTTGAGATGAGCATGATGGGAGAGTTGAACTACTTTCTTGGATTACAAGTAAAGCAACTCAACAAAGGAATATTCATCAATCAGGCCAAAAACACGAAAGATCTCATAAAGAAATTCGGTCAAGATGGAAAATCCTCAATCATGATCCCGATGAGCACATCTTTAAGATTGGATAAAGATGATGAAGGCAAGGACGTTGACGAAACAAAATATCGAGGAATGATTGGATCATTACTATATCTCACTGCAAGCCGACCAGATATATCTTACTCAGTGGGATTATGTGCTAGGTTCCAGTCAAAGCCAAAAGAAAGTCATTTTCTTGCCACCAAAAAAATCATCCGATACCTAAAAAGAATAGTCAATGTGGGATTATGGTATCCCAAAGAAGGTAATTTTACACTAACTGGTTTCTCAGATGCAGATTTTGCCGGATGTAAAATCGATCGAAAAAGTACCTCAGGGACATGCCAGTTCTTAGGGGGAAGATTGGTATCATGGTTTAGCAAAAAGCAAAACTCCATAGCTACAAGCACAGCCGAAGCTGAATATATAGCTGCTGGGAGTTGTTGTGCGCAAATTCTGTGGATGAAACAACAACTGAAGGATTATGGCGTGAATTGTGAAAATGTCAACATACTGTGTGACAATACAAGTGCCATAGCCATAACACACAATCCCATGTTACATTCAAGAACAAAACACATTGATGTGAGACATCATTTTATCCGGGATCATGTCAAAAAGAAAGAATTGACAATTGAATACATCCCGACTGAAAATCAAATAGCTGATATTCTCACAAAGCCTTTGTGCGAATCAAGATTTTCTAAATTAAGACACGAGATGGGCATGATCGAGTTGAGCTAAGTTCCTAAACTCTATTTAAATTAAAAGCTCAATTTTTCATCTGAAAAATTCTTTACTTTATCTGTTTTAATTAAATTAGTTTCGTGCCTATGTGTCCCACATGCAAAATATGTCACATCTTAGCATTTAAGTCTACCTATCTTAATTGAATGTTGATAAAGCACATAATGCATGCATGCCTCTCTAACCGTGTATCAATATATATATACATATATGCACAAATAAAATTTATTTAGATTTACAAAATCTTTACCATTTAAAGTTGACAAGATAATATGATGATGAGTTTATCTTAAATGAGAACACCTTTTTATGGTAGTTGCACATAATAAATTTTCTAAAAAGAATCAATTTTCTTTTTCTCCCAACTACATAAACGTGTACATGCATATATTATTTTCGGAACAGATTTAGTCCTCTATGAACTTTATTTCAGGTAAAATCAGTCCGAGTATCTAAATTTTTGGCGCCACATCAGCAGGCAAATTGGATGGAGAATGTATAACCTAAACTAATTATCAGTTAGGTCAAAGGTTGGAAACTCTTGAAATATCAAAAATAACCCTCACCTTTTAAAAGTCAAAATTCAATCTTGAGGATATTTTTGTAAAAGACACCTCCTATCCACCCAACCGATCGAAAAGCCACCTTTCCACTCAACACCCTCCAAAAACTTTCCATCTTCCATAGCCGAAAATTCTCTCAAACTCCATCTCTCTCAAATCTCAATCCAAAAATACCAAACACATTATGGCTACCATTGGAGATTCAAGCTCTCAACCGAATGAGGAACATATTACACAACTAAATCTCACCAAGCTAGCAGTTGGAATCAAAGCCGGAGGAAGCTTTGACCCCACGGATTTCTCAAGGAAGCCAAGAACTCCGAACTAGCACAAAGAATCATTCATGCACTTCAAAGTAGCAATCTAATGAGGTTATGTTCTTATCCATACTCTGGATTTTATGATGAAGATGTAGTAGATTTTTATGTGAATGCCAAAGTTGTTGGTTGGACCATTGAGTCCACCGTAAATGGAACTCTCATCACCATTGATGAACAAGAGTTGCACTCAACTTTTGGACTTCCTATATCCAGTCCAGAACAACCACTGTTGGACTTAGATATTCACACATATGATCACACCGAAGTTTGGGCAGAAATTCGAAATGAGAATGCATCTCTCCAACCCAACCTTTCCGGTCACAAATCTGACTTGAAGCCAGAATATGAAATGCTAGTCAAAATCATCTACAAATGTGTCTTATGCAAACTGAATAGTATGGAGGACATATCACCTGTGATGGATGATGTTAGGGGTGACTGGATTAAGCTTATTTTGAGCAGGATTGCACATTTGTGAAAGGTGCAAAAATAAGAAATGGCAGGTTCAACCATATTATAGGGTTCGGGTTACTCATTGGAGAGATTATCAAGAGAAAAGGTTTGCAAATGAGGGCTAGAAAACCATTTGGGAATAACCGAATACTCTTCAAAGACCATGAGGTCTCAACTGAGTCCAATCCCAAAAGAAAAAGAAAACCGAGAGGTATTCCAGCTAGAACAAGGCCTGTAGCAGAAATCCTTGGTTTAAACCCTCAACCTCTTGAAAATCCTACCTCAAGCCAAAACCCTACATCAAGCCAAAATCCTACAACAACCACAAGCCAAAATCCCACCCTAAGTCATAACCCTACCTCAAATCTTGATCCCAACACAAGCCAAAACATCATGAACCCTTTCTCTCGAATAGCCGAACTGGAGACAGTGATGAATGAGGAGATATATCAAGTTGATGGACTTGATTTGATCTTGGTGAATGAATATCAAAGAGTTCTCAATTGGAGAAATTGGAGACTTGGCTCTTATCAAGAGTTAATGACAAGAGGACCAAGTATGAAAGAAGAAGAAGTATTTTCTTTGCAATGGATTGGCAGTTTTGATATTTGACATGCAACCTTGATCTCAACCGTAAATGGAGCATTTGTGAGTAAGCTAAAAGCCAAGTTGGCTGAGACCTCTACTGTCAACACTGTACAAGAAAACATGCCAACTGGAGATCATTTTTTAGTTGATATTGATGAGTTTGATCAACCTATTGAGCTTACTAGAAACGAAGAAGGAGAAAATGTCATACATGTTCAACTTTTTGATCAACATGGCGTCAATCCACACTTGATGGACAGTGGGTTATATGATGTTAGTGTGTTGAACCAAACCGAAATTTGCCAAGAACATCATGCCATGCAAATCAGCCACCATACGGAAGACAATCAGTCAATTCATGCAGAAAGTATGCAAGGTGACACACACGTGTTACACACGTCAGAAGAAGAAGGGAATGTACTAGAAAATCAAGCACAATCTCACATGCTTGGAGATAATTCTGCTCAAGAAGGAGCAAGATGTATTCCCGCAACCCAAGAAGAGCAAAATTTTGATAGCACAACATCAAATGCAAGATTGAAAAATCTGGAAAATGTTGTACTAAGTCTAGTTGACTGAATAGAGAGCATGATTCAAGGTATCTACACTCATGTGGATCATGTTGTCAATACTCAAGGAGGAAAATTTGAAACCTCATTTGATGAAAACCGAAGGAGTCAACAACACTTGATTGATACACATCAAGCACTTGAGAGACAAGTTGGCGGATTAAATACCAATGTCAAAGCACAACTAAATGAGTTTTACATCCTACTGTCTCAAATCCTCAAAAATGCTGGAAAAGCCAATGAAGCTATTGCCGTGAATCAAAGTCAGGGAATTCTAAATGTGGTACATCAGCATGAGAAGCAAATTGGTGATGTTCACACGGATCTCATCTCCATCAACACCAAAGTAGGCTGCCTTCGAGGTTCATATGAGAACATCTCCGAATCTGTTTCATCTCTTCGAGAATCGGTTCATATACTGATTGATTACGCCAAAAAGGGGGAAGAGAGATTTAGTCATTTGGAAGGCATGCTGGAAATGATTATGACTGTCATGGCTACCAAAAATGTTGGTACAAGCAGTAGTAGAGGAGGAGGCAGATCTGCTGGCAGATCCAATGTTGCAAGAAGAGGAGGAATGGAATATTGGTTCGGTGGTGATGCTGGTAGTCCAGGTGGATCAAGCAGTACAAATACCACTCACCGATCATTTCGTGAAATTGTTTGTGCAGGTGGAAATCAAGAACAAATCAATTAGTTCAACAAAGCAACTCTTTATTTGGAATCCACACCAAGGGATGGTAGAGTTGAAATGCTAAGATTGGCAACCTTGAATGATCTACCAAAAGGAATGAAGAAGAGTGGTCCAAGTGACCAAAACTTGTGGGTTTCGAATGAGAATTTCAGGAGGATCAAAAGCTACGCAAGATCCTTGATGATCATGGTGCTTAGAGACTACATCAAAGTCAATGATGCCGAGCTCCAAGGAGACAGAAACATAGAAGAGTGCATCATATGGTATGAAGAAAGTGTACTGCCCGGGAACAACATTATTGAAGCGTTCAATTACTACGTGATTGGGCAGGTATGCAACAATTATGCCATTAGTGACAATTTCATTGAAGTTAAGAACCATATAAATCATATGCTAGAAGAAAGAAGAAACAGAATAATCAAGTGATTTGTATGATTATTGTCACAATGTTTTTGGATGATGTACGAACTCATGATCATAAAACAATTTGCAATGATGGTTTCGATTATTTGTTTATGATGCTGTTAAGTATTGTTATCTATTGTTATTTTATTTGTCTTGAAAGGTAATATTTTTAGCTTAGATTGTATCAAATCGCATAAATTGGAAAAATTGCAAAATTCATTATCATTAAAATCCAAAATGCGAATAGAAACTTAGTTGCTAAAAATACCTTTCCTAGAGTCAAAATCAAATGTTAAACTCGTCATGGCTATGTCAAAAGTTAATAAAATCTTTCGAAAAATAATTTTTTAAGGCAAGCCAAATGACTGATATAGGTTTTGGCGTCATCAAAGAGGGGAAAAATTGATAGGAATATTTTTGTAAGTTTTGATGAGCCAAATGTACTTTAGATCCCCTTAGATTTTAGGTCTTTTAGTACAAGCATCATAAACCAGAATATCGAGTCAAAGGAAATCTACCATATGAAGAACAAAATTAATTTGTGAAATTAATTTCTGTCCTACGAGTATTCATCAGAGAAAAAAGCATAAAAGAATGGCGTTACAACAAATGATTGGATGAGCCTAACAGTGAAATGGTAGAAGTCCTTACTTAAAATGATTATACCCGAGATTGATTCCCCCCTAAGGACTTACTTTTTACAAGTCAAGAATTCAGACAAGCACAATGTTACTAAGGAGCACAATGTTCTTAAGGAGCATGATGCGTACAAGCACACTGTTCCCAAGGAGCACAATGTGAACAAGCACGATGTGTCCAAAGAAGATCAATGTGACCAAATCAGAAAAGCACAATGTTCAAGTCAAACAAGCAAGAAGTGCAAAATGTTCAAGTCAAACAAGCAAGAAGTGCCTAAGTCAAAGGAGCACAATGTGGCAAAGAAGCAAGATGTTCAGAAAATGAATAAATTCGAATGAATTTATTTTGAATCAGCGCACATGCCACAAGAATCCAAAATTGCCTGAAGATATTGATCAGAACGGAAAAAATGTTTATGAAGACATGAATATAAAAAATTATCCTAGAAATAAATTCTATCAGAGGAATTTATTTCAAAGATTCGTTGGATATTCAAATTGACAACAAAAATAATATTTTAAAGAAACAACTTGAAAATCAAGTTGAGATAAAATATTATTTTGTCAGGCAAGTTGACAATCAAATTAAAATTGAAGATCTACTATTTTCAACAATATCAGGCTACGAAGATTCAAATTTCAAATATCAAATTATCCCACTCCAACGGATATATTTGGTTATCTATAAAAGGAGCCATGAAGACTTGAAGAAAATATAGAGGTGAATACAAAAAGAAGTTAGACAAGAGATAGAAAACAAAGTGCAAAATTCGAAAAGTGGAAGTCCTCAAACATTGATTGGAGACTTAGTCTGAATAGTCTCAAAAATAGTTGGAGAGAGATACAATTACCTTTGTATTTGTAATTGTTAGAAGAGTATAGTTGTGTGCAAAATACTCTAGTGAGTGTAGCTGTGTGCAAAACACTCATGGTTGCTAAGTGTAGCTGTGTGCAAAACACTTAGTTGGCGTTGAGTATAGCTGTGTGCGAAATACTCGTAGATTGAGTGTAGCTGTGTGCGACACACTCGGAGTTGGGTGTAGCTGTGTGCAAGACATCCGGAAGAAGTGCTTGTGTAGCACTTATTCACTATTGTAACTGTGTGTGGAAAATAGTTAATTACTCCTAGAAGTGAATGGAGTAAAGTGGACTAGAAAGATTACGCCACTTCCGAACCACTATAAAAAGCCTCTCTCATTTACATACTGCACTTACATAATTTGCTCTATCTATTTATCTTATCCGACTAACCCGTTTACTATTCACAGTTAATCTTAATCTTTCGGGTTTAGCATGTTTTCACGTATGCATGTAACTCAAACTTTCCAGGCCTAAATATTGAATTATTCTAAGCAAGTTTGACGTATTGCATGTGACGCTCGTCATACGGTCGACGTGATACGATATCTTATTTATAGTCTTGAATATTATTGTTAAATATTGAGTGAACCATCTCCTTTAAATATTCAAGATATTCATGTCGTTCTCACACCTCATCTGAGCTTATCATACATGTGCATGTGATTCAAATTATTGATTGGGCATAACTCTTTACACTTATTTATTCCGTTGTGCAATTCAAGCTTACTCTATTTACTTGTTACTTAGAGTTAAAGTTACCAAAGAGTTATTAATTTCGAAAAAGCTTGAAAGTCTATTCACCCCCCCCCCCCCCCCTCTAGACTTTCACCACCCTATCGCACTTGTCATCCAAGATTCAAAGTTATCCTATTTAATTAAAGAAGTTTGCAGCCTTGAAGCTTTACACACGAGAGAATACTCTTCACTTGAAAGGCTTCTACTACCATGTTCGCTTAACAGTTTACTGTTCGAATCATCATCTTCTCAATACCTTCTTGGTTTGAGCTAATTCTATCTATTGAGAAGACATCATTCCTTATGTTGATTTGAGGACCGTATTCCATACAACTATGGTGCAGTGGCCAGTGAGTCACTAGGTCTGATAGTGACAACATAGATCTCCAAATGAGGGACTCATTGGATAGCTGCTTACTGGGATCTCCGCATCAACAATCCTCTATACGCTTCATCATATTCGGTTTCTACCTTGTGAGGTATAACAGACATTGGGTTGAGATTGCGATCTCTTTACCATCTATATGATTGACTAGAGGAGATAGTGGATTGGACTCACTGATGGTGGTCTCACAAATGTAGATACAATTGTATCGAACTACGTAAATAATATCGTGTGTCCCTTATATTTGTCTGATTTTATTTCAGCATTAAATCTTTACACTGATCTACTCACTGGTCTAAGACAGTGCTAAGTCAATTAATCAAACAGAATCTCACTGAAATATTATCTTTCACAATACTTAACACGAGTATAGAAATTTCACTTGTTATTAGAGCCTTTAACTCTATATAGTGACTTGATCTGAAAGGGAATTACATTTATGTACTTTTGTGATTTTTTTCTTCTTCTGGCACAGAAACTGCTGTATTAGTCATTTGTGAAAGATGAAGAGCAATATGAAACCTTCGGAGATGGATGACACAAATTATTCATTTTGGAAGGCCAAGATGCAAATTTATCTTCAGGCCCAAGGTACTAGAGTTTGGTGTGCTGTGGTTACTGGCTAGGAACGTCCCACTAATCCTAATCCAAACAATACCACTATAGTCAAACTAGAAGCAGAATAGTCAGAGGCTGAGATGACACTAATTGACTACAACAACAAGGCTCTAACTGAATTGTTGGATCTCTACATGAGTCTGTGTTTACACTTGTTACTGGACTTGAGGAGTCCAAGGCAGCTTGGGAAGTCCTTCAGACCAGATTAGGATGGTACTTTGTGAATTTGAAGGTCTCAAAATGGGTGAAGAGGAAACAGTCACTTATTTTCATAGTAGAGTTCAGGAATTGATAAGTGCCAAAGATGCTACCTTTTATGAGTCATTAAGGGGTTGTGTTATGCTTATTTGGATTCCTTTGTGGTTGATTTATGATGTAAATGCTTGGAAATGTGCTAATGTATTGCAAAGCCCTATAAATATGGACACTTTAGTGTTTTGAAGTGTTGTGAGCTTAAAGGAAGGCATATGGGCTTGAACCGGAGCAACCGAAGAAGAAGGCAATGGAGAAAAACGCCAAAGACCTATCCACGAGTGAGCAATGATCGTGGATCACTCGTGGATCGAGAATAGAAGGTTCCAAAAGCAAGATCAACGACTCGTGGGCGGGAAAAGTGGAAACTGGGTTGTGTACGCAGTAGTGTACGCACGTCAGTATTAGCCTTTAAATACAAGACCTTGGCGAGATTGGCTAATATAATCTATCATTCTCTCAATTTTTAGAGCTTTTTAGTTTAGATATTTCTCTCTCTAGGTTAGGTCATCTTCTAGATCAAGCTATCTCAATTTCCTAGCAAGAGGATCTTCAAGAATTGTAGGATGAATTGACAACTTCTCTTGCAATCTTGGATTTTCTTCTCCACTGATGATTGATTGCATTTGCTATTGAGTAGTTAGCTTCATTGTGTTCAATTCTTCTAATTTCCTCCATTGATTGCTCAATTTATTTTGTATCTCAATCTAGATCAATGATGCTTGGCTAGAATCTCTATGTGAATTGGATCTTATGTCATTGTGTTGTGTATGGATTGATCAAGGTAGTTATGCCTATGTGTTAATGTCTTGTTGTAAGAGGAGTTGGTATTGACTCTTGTTTGTGTAGTGCGCACCACATGCATGAAGGTTTGAGTAGGATTATATATGCTTGCAAGAGATTGAGGCTTAATCCTAGACATTTCCCTCTTGCAATTCCCCTCTTAAAGTTTTGAGAGGACTAAGATTGGAATGAGATGTAGATTACATGTTTGATGAAATGTTCATAGGGAACGTAGTCACTTAGAGGTGTTTCTACACCAATGATAGACCTAGAAGACTGGGAGGTAAACGGCAATGGAAGTCATCTCACATAGACTCATTAACCACATAGTTTCACTCCTAGGTTGATTGATTTCACATACTCAAGGGTTACGGCAATCCAATTCACCTCATACCACCTTTGTTTACTTACTTGTCTTACTTTCTTTCATTTACTTTTCCATGCACTCTACTCTTTTGCACATTGAACTCTCCTAGCTTTCTAAGTGGCTTGAATTTGTCGTTTAATGAGGGTGGAGTGGGGTTTGGTTAGGTTGGTGGCAAGTAGTGTTTGAGATTTTGAGTCTAACTTTGTAACACCCCGTGTTACGGCCCCTAAAACCAATTAATCATTTAACCAATTACCCAAAGAAAGAATTAAATTACAATAATTAATTAGGGAAAAGGCCCACCATGGTCCGTGGGCCCTCACCCCTAAAACCCAACCCCTAGCCCTAAAAGGAATAGAATTAGCAAGTCTATAATATTAGTTCCTAACTAGGACTCCTAGATATATAAATAGGAGACTTAAGAGGCACCTAGAACCCCCCACCACAATAATCTCTCACCACACAAGAAGTTCCAAGAATTCCCCTAGGAGAAATCAAGAAAGAAGAAAGCTTAAAGAAAGACCCTTCATAGCCAAGGAATTAATTAAGGCTAAGAGGTAACCCATGTCTCAACAAAACCTATTTTCATAGCTATAATTCCCCTCTTAGGATTTCCCCCATATTCTTGTGTGTTGATGATTCGTTATAATGATCTTGATAATTGGTGTTGTGATTCCATGGGTAATCTTGATGATAAGAGGTTCTTGATGATTGTATGGTGTTCTTGATGTTCTTGATGATTATATGATGTTCTTGATGTTTATATGATATTCCTACCGAATCGTGATATTAGAAGATGAATTGTGTTCTTATTGATTTAAAAGTAATTAGAACCCTAGGTTATATCGTGGAATTCGTATGGTATTATTCTTGGTAGATTGGGTGGGAATTTGTATGTTTGGGTGTTGATTATGTTTAGAAAAGCATGATAGGTTATGTGTCGTATGTTTCTTGATTTTGACCCGTTAATTGTCTACGTGTGTTATCAATTGCGTTTGAAAGTGTCTAAGCATGGTTTCGGGTTCCACAAAGGTTCCTAGGGCATTTTTGGTGAAAAAGAGTCAGTGGGGGGTAGGTGGGGGTAGGGGACCCGCCACCTACCCGCGGCCTAGTTGGGCAACGCCGGCAGCGGGCAGCTGCCCGCCGGGCAGCCGGCGGGTGAACCCTCACCCACCGGCTACCCGCTGGAAAATACCCTACCTTGGGTTTCCGGCTTCCCCGTTTGATGTTCCCCCGACCCCCGTGGTGTCCCAACGGACTCCGTCCATCGTGCCTATGTCTAGTTTGATATTTCGGGTACCGTTCGTAGGTTGTATGAGTCTTATATATTGCATGCTAGTTGAATTGGTATCCCGTTGACCTAGGTGAAAGAAGTATGAACCCCTTAGGATTATTCTTAGTATGTGAAGGATCACGCATAGGTTTTGCTATACGTTTTCTCCCCCTCCCCAATGTGTTAATGTGGGTTGCATGTGCTTGCTATGTGTTATGTGTTCATGATACCCCAATTTGGTTGCGATCAAATTGGTTATACGGGCAGTTGGATGGGTTGAGAACCATACTGACTGTTAACCAGGCCGGTTGCGATCGGTCAGGTATATAAATATTATATAGGGCTGCGGTCCACCGTTTGGTTGCGATCAAACGTTTCTACATGAGCTGCGTTCATATTTCCTGGCTGCGGTCAGATGACATACTCTTGGGCTGCGGTCCACTGTTTGGTTGCGATCAAACTATGATGAGCTGCGGTTCATCGGTCGGTTGCGATCGATCCCTCCGTGTTGCGATATGGGGCAGGGTGCTGCGGGGCCGTGTTAGAGCTATATGCGCCGACCCTCATGTATGGGCATGCGATTGGTCCTGTGGCGCCAACAAAGTGTGCTATGTGATGAGATATGGATGAGTTGTTGTTATGAGTGTCTCGGGAGGCGACTTTGGGATTTATGCCGGGAATCGTATATGTTGGGTTATGGATACTATCTGTGCTTAACTTTATCTGCCTTGCCTGTTTCCCTATGCTTATGAAGTGTATGTGCTTGATTATGACCGTTGTCTGTGCTAAGCCCTATCTGTTGAGTCTATTCCCTGTTTTGAAAGCTAGAGTCTCTTAGGATATATCTTCATGCTTCGAAATGGTTTTTCGTATATCTATATATATATATATATATATATGTATTGTATTTCAATGCGTTGGAGTGGGTTACCAGCATCTCTCGCTGAACAGATATATTTGGCTTTCAGGCACAGAAGAGTAGACATTGGAGCGCGCTAGAATCGTGGAGCATAGAAGTAGCTAGTTTCCCTTTCGGCCTGCGTGCCACGGTTATGCATTTACTTTGTTGAGGATATTAGTTAATTAGCCTGTGCACCTGAGTTCTCTAGCTCAGGTGTGGCATAGCACCCCGTACTCTTTATATTATGTTTTGGGATTTAATGAGATTTTACCTTCTTTACATAAGTTTCAAAAGTTTCGAAAATCTGGGGTGTTACAACCTTGGTTTCCCGCTCTTGAGCTTGAAGCTCCACGCGTGCCTAACATTGCCTCAATTGCAGCTACCCTCCAATCCAATGAGCTTGTCGCGTGAATCAAGGACGAGAATCCATCATCCATGATCCGATTCTGCCTCGTGAGCTGCGCGAGGATACACTCATTGATGGTCCTCTCATCTTGGCCCTCCATGTTTTCTCTTCCTTGTGCGGGCTCAGGCTGGCTAGGCTCGCTTTCTTCTTCATGATCCTCCTGTTCTCCACTTTCTTGCATTGCTCGTCTCAGCTTCTTGTTAGAGATTTCCAACTGATCAACCAACACTCGCCGTTCTTCCGGGGATTTCAGGCAAACCTCCTCAAGGGTGATGTACTGTCCCTCTCTAACATAGTAGATGTCGTTGCGGCGGAGGTTTTCGGCATTGAAAACCATCCCGCCCATGGGCCTGGCTTCAGTCCATTCGAGGTGATCTCCAACTTGTCCCCCCGTTTGGTAGTCACCAAGTGACAGTAGAATTCCTTTACCAATTCGGGGTACGTATCTCCTTTAATCGCGAGATAGGTATCCAAAAGGCCTTGGAATTCAAGCATATCAACCAACTCCGGAGAGAATTCGTCGGGTTTGAGTGCTTTACCTCCGATCACCATGTAGTCAGCGTCGTTCCATTCCAGGACTCGGGTACCGACGGGCTTCTTCGGCATCGCTTAGAGTGATTACGGTTGGGGTGGCCTTCCCGGTGACTTTTCCGACGAGAATTCTGGCGTGGCATGGTGTGGCGTGGCGGCGGTGACGTTGTTCTATTCCAGTGGCCGGCGACTTGGTGGGTGCGGAGGCATCGGGTTCTCGGCAGTGCTTGGCAGGTCGGTAGACAGCGGTTATTGTGGGTGTCTCGGCTGGTGCGGCGGGGAGAGAGAGAGAGAGAGAGAGAGAGAGAGAAGGAGAGGAAGAAGGGTTTTTGATTTAGGGATTTTGGGTTTTGGGACTTGGAGGGGGTTAAGAAGGTTGTGTTCCCTTAAAGTTTCAAGAAACATTCATGGTCTAGTGGTTAGGAACTTGGTTTTATAAGTGGGAGGTTTAGGGTTCAACTCTCATTGGTTACATTAGCTCTCTTAGTGCACTCTTCCATGCTTTTAAGGGCTTCTTATTGTTTGTTTGATATGGTGTGGCAAGCGGTTCGATAAGATCCTCTCGATGGACCTTTTGGGTTCGGAATTTGTAGATTATAGACGGCGTGGATGTAACACCCCAGATTTTCAAGATATTTAAAACTCACAAAATAAAGGTTAAATCTCATTAAATCCCAAAACATAATACAAGAGTGCGGGGTGCTATGCCACACCTAAGCTAGAGAACTCAGGTGCACAGGCTAACTAACTAATATCCTCAATAATGTAAATGCATAAACATGGCACGCAGGCCGAAAGGGAAACTATCTACTTCTACGTCCCAAGTTCTAGCGCGCTCCAGTGACTTATTCTTCTGTGCCTGAAAGCCAAATATATCTGTTCAGCGAGAGATGCTGGTAACCCACTCCAACGCGTTGAAATACAATACATATATATACATATATACATAGTTATATGAAAAGTCATTTCGCAGCATGAAGATATATCCTACGAGACTCTAGTTTTCAAATCAGGGAACCGACTCGACAGATAGGGGTACACGCAATCAATAGTCATAATCAAGCATAAACAATTCTCACATAGGGAACAGTTATAGATAAGCACAACCAACGATCACAATTAAGCATTACTAGTAAGAGTCCTATGGTCACGTTTCCACAACAGTCACACCATCAATTCTTCTCATCTCATCACATAGCACACTTTGTTGGTGCCACAGGACCAATCGCATGCCCATACATGAGGGTCAGCGCATATAGCTCTGACAAGGCCCCGCAGCACCCTGCCCCGTCTCACATTACGGAGGAGCCGATCGCAACCGACTAATGAACCGCAGTTCTATATAATATTTATATACCTGACCGGTCTTTACCAGCCTGGTTAACAGTTGGGATGGTTCTCAGCCCCTTCAACTGCCTGTATAGTGGACCTTTGTCCTATATAATATTTATATACCTGACCGGTCTTTACCAGCCTGGTTAACAGCCGGTATGGTTCTCAGCCCATCCGACTGCCCGTATAGTGGAACTTAGTCCTATATAATATTTATATACCTGACCGGTCTTTACCAGCCTGGTTAACAGCCGGTATGGTTCTCAGCCCATCCGACTGCCCGTATAGCCCGATTGATCTCAACCAATCGGGGTAACATGCACACATAACACATAGCAAGCACATGCAACCCATATTAACACATTGGGAAGGGGGAAAACGTATAACGAAACCTATGCGTGGTCATCCACAACTAGGAATACTCCTAAGGGGTTCATACTTCTTATACCTAGGCCAACGGGATACCAATTCAACTAGCATGCAATATATAAGACTCATACAACCTACGAACGGTACCCGAAATATCAAACTAGACACAGGCACGATAGACGGAGTCCGTTGGGACACCACGGGGGTCGGGGAAACATCAAACGGGGAAGCCGGAATCCCCAGGTAGGGTGTAAACCAGCGGGTAGCCGGTGGATGAGGGTTCACCCGCCGGCTGCCCGCCGGCGGCAACTATTCCGGGCAGCGGGTGCCCGGCGAGCAGCTGCCCGCCCGCCGGCTGCCCGCTGCCGGTGATGCCTAAATAGGCCGCGGGTAGGTGGCGGGTCCCCTACCCCCCACTGACTCTTTTCATCACAAAACGCCCCGGGAACCTTCGTGGAACCCGGAACCATGCTTAGACACTTTCAAACGCAATTGATAACACACGTAGACAATTAACGGATCAACATCAAGAAACAAACGGCACATAACCTATCATGCTTTTCTAAACATAATAAACACCCAATCATGCGAAATCCCACCCAATATACCAAGAATAATACCATACGAATTCCATGATATAACCTAGGGTTCTAATTATTTTTAATCAACAAGAACACAATTCATCTTCCCGAATCAAGATTCGGTAGGAATATCACATAACTATCAAGAGCCTCATATAATCATTAAGAACATCAAGATCACCATGTAATTATCAAGAACGTCATTTTAATCATCAAGAACGCCATAAATATCAAGAACCCATCATCGTTAAGATCATCAAGAACATCAATGGAATCATAACACCAATTATCAATATAACGAATCATCAACATACAATAATATGGGGGATCCTAAGGGGGAATCATAACTATGAAAATAGGTTTTGTTGAGACATGGGTTACCTCTTAGCCTTAATTAATTCCTCGGCTATGAAGGGTCTTTCTTTAAGCTTTCTTGCTTTCTTGATTTCTTCTAGGGGATTCTTGGAGCTCTTTAGGGTGGTGGGCGTTATTCTTGTGGTGGGGGTTTCTAGGTGCCCCTTAAGTCCCCTATTTATATATTTAGGAGTCCTAGTTAGGAACTAATATTATGGGCTTGCTAATTCTATTTCTTTTGGGACTAAGGATTGGGTTTAGGGATAAGGGCCTGTGGACTATGGTGGGCCTTCCTAATTAATTATTGTGATTTAATTCTTTCTTTTGGGTAATTGATTAAATGATTTAATTGATCTTAGGGGTCGTAACACGAGGTGATACAGTGGATCTTAGCCCTTCTCTTACCCCGAGGGGCGGTAGTTAGGGGAAATTAAGCTGATTGAATTAATCGACTTTGTCTTTTATTTAAATGAATGAGAATTTCTAAATAACCGAACTAAATAAGCGATTCTATAAAAAGGGTAGTTTACAGGGGTTCACAGTTTATCCTAAGCAGAACTCTCCTTCCGGATTCCCCTCCGGTTGATTCGTGGGATCCTCGTCCCCTAGAGCTATGTTTTTTGTGTCAATGTTGGCTTCAGTTTCAAGGTCGGCCTGGGTGCGGCTAATGACGAATACCTTTCCGGGAGCCCCGTAACTCCCTCGGTTATTCGCGCTCCCTTGTTGGCCCATGACCGTAGGATTTGTGCTCAGGGGTCGAGTTCACTGGAAAGCCTTGTGTCTTTCTCCCCCGCAGTTGAAGCACCGCAAGGTGTTTCCAAGGCAGTCCTTGCCCCTATGATCTTTATTGCATCTCCGGCAAAGGAACGGTCTCGCGTTGGCTTCATTGTTCCTCATAGACGATCCTTGATTAGATGGGTTAACCGTCCTTGTGTTAGATTCGTTTCTTGCTCTTTTCACATGCGGTCCCCGCTTCCGGTATTCCTCTTGCGGATCTGTTCCTGAACTCCTCGTTGTAAAAGTTGGATCCGGTAGAGGTCGGCGGCACTGGTGTAAGCCTCGTTAAGGGTTCGGGGTTTGCTTACGATTAGAGCCTTCCGGGCTTCGAAGTTGAGGCCCGTCACAAATTTCTCTATCTTGGTCGTTTCTGTAGGCACCAATTCGGTCGCAAAATGAGCTAGCTCGAGGATTCGTTTGTGGTATTCCATGACCGTGGCCATCCCTTGTTTCAGGTGGAGGAATTCCTCGTACATGGCTGTCCTTATGTGCGCGGGGTAGAACCGTCCCTGTAGTCGCACTTTTAGGGACTCCCAGTTGAACCCTGGTTCTTTCCTACAAGCAGGTCCTTCGTGGACCCACCAAAGGTCGGCTTCGTGTCCGAAGTAAAATGAGGCTATTTCCACACGGCATCCATCCAGGCATTCTACTACCTCGAAGATTTTGTCGAAGGTTCGGATCCATTCTTCAAAGATTGTGGGATCTTCTTCCCCTGAGAAGACAGGCGGGCGATGGTTCGAGACTTGGCGAGCTACAGCTGTGTTTCTGTTTGGTGGTGGTGGTGGTCGGTTATTGGTCTCGACCGTTTCCGCCTTCTCGAATGTACTGTATCTGCGTCATTCGGTCCACTTTGACTCTAATTTTGTCCTAGGACTTCCCTTGCTCATAACTTTGACCTACAATGGTTCAAAAGCACTAACAAACACTGTAAATCATTCAAAACGAGTGTAAAACCATATCCTAATGAGAAAGCAAGGAAACCATGTATTAAATAAGCAAAATTAAAGAACTTAGTTACTAAGATGATTCAAAATAACTATAAAAACAAGCACAGATGTGATAACATCAATTATTGTTATGGAGGATGGTGTTGCTAAGTGTCTGGGCGACCTGAGTCAGTTGCTATAGATTCTAAACTAGTGATTCGTGGGCGGATGGTTCAGGGGTCCTTGACTGACTTCTTGTTGGGGCCATTCTGGTGTTCTACAGGGCCAATGTCGATTGTAATGGTAAGTTAAGGGTTCGCATCCTTACCTTGATGCTATAATTATAGGGAATCTTTAAGCTAAGCATAGGATAGAGTGGGGAGGAATTAGGCAGATAATGATAGATAAACTCACAGTCTCACCGCGCGTCCTAAGATTCTTAAGTCCTAAGTATTTAAGCACCTAGAGTTAACGCTTAACATCTTAAAGTCTCAAACTTAGAGTACTATCCTAGATGCAGCCTAGATTCTTAAAGTCTAACTCTTAACATCCCAAGTATGTAAGTACCTAGAGTTCAAGCTTAATGTCCCAAAGTCTCATCATAAGGGTGTTGTCCTAGGGTCGAACTTAGGCTCTGATATCAACTGTAATACCCCTAAATTTTGAGATATTTAAAACTTATAAAATAAAGGCGAATCCATTGATTAAACCCCAAACAAGGCATACAGCTATCCGTAAGTGTCGGGGTGCTATGCCACACCTAGGTTAGAAAACCTAAGTGCACAGGCTAAACTAACTAAGCATAAGGAATCCTCAAATTGATATGCAATACAATCCCAAGGCACGCAGACCAACTATTGAGCTAAGACGAACTAAGCTAAGTCCAAGGCTCTGACTAGCGCGCTCCGAAGCTAATGCTCATCACCTGAAAAACATTCGGTATAACAATCGTCAGCGAATAATGCTGGTAACCCACTCCAACGTGTTAAGTACAATATAGGTAAATATAAGAAACTCATTTTGAAACTGGAATACATATATACTTACGAGACTCTAGTTTAAATCCAAGATCAAGATTCAAGGCGTATTAACAGACTCGATATCATAGAATTATCATATGAACTAATAGGCATCCTAAGTATGCAATTCAAAACATGACAGGAAGATATGCATACAAATAACAAAGTAGAGGCAACGAAGGCAATCATTACAGTCAATTAGCAAGTAGTCAACAAAGCACACAAATCATCCTCCAACCTTTTACCAAGTTCCAACCTTGTAGCTCCACTCCGTCCTTATATCAATTCCAACCTATACCTCCAGGCCACCCTTATATCCCCACCCCTTATGCATCCAGGCAACTACATGCCCCCACCGACAAACCACCTTTCAACCACCAACATATCAAGATGGTGTCGCAGTGCCATTCAATGATCCGCACCTCTAGTGCCAATATCAAGGGTTAGCGCATATAGCTCTAACATGACACCGCAGCACTTATAACCTGACCCATGCTCAACGGCAAACTAGTCGAAGGTGGGTGTGTGCCTTTAGCACAGTCACCGCTATGGCCTGTACCTTTAGTACAATGACCGGGCACAAGTGGTGCTAACCGCCAACAGTTTATTTTCCACCAATCACAATCTCATCATCATCATTATCATCATCATCAGTCACACTGGCCATTGCGCAATGACCACGATACTCATCATCATCAATCAATCAACACATAATCACATAACAAGCAAGACACAACAACAACGACACGTATCACACAAAATCCTAGAACGATGCCTAAAACACCAAACGAGACTCATACACGACAAACGGGGTATAACGGGACACGGGGAAACATCAAACGGGGAAAAACACCACGAACCACGCCGGGATTCCAGCGGGTAGGTAGCGGGTGGAGGACCACCCGCCAGCAGCCAGACACTATTCCAGCGGGTGGCCGGCGGGCAGCCCACCGCCCGCCGGCTGCCCGCTGGAACAGTATTGCGGGCAGCAGGTAGGTGGCGGGTGGTCAGTCCCTCCACCTACCCCCTACTGATACGCAGGCAACTTTTGGTTCTGGGATCTCTCGCGGAACCTGAAACCATGTCCAAACACATTCAAACACATAACGACAACACCACATATTCAAGTAACGGAATTAAACCAAGAATCACACCAAATATACCCTTACATGTTTCCTAAACATGCCAAGACTTAACATAAATCACATAACGATCCAGGGACATCTGGAATCACAAGAACATCAAGAAATCTATATGCAAAGTCCTAAACACAAGTCCTAGGCTAGACTCAACACCCGATCATGCAAAATCCCACCCAAATATACCAAGAATATCATAATACGAAATCCACGTTATAACCCTTGGGCTCTAGACATAATCAAAATACAAGATCGTTCATATAATTAATCATAATATCAATAACATCAAGATTATCACATAAACATCAAGATTATCACATAAACACAATATAAACCCTAGGCAAAGCTCTATCAAGACTCAAGCACTGAATCATATATCAAAGGAGCCAATGAATATGATATAGCAAGGGAAATAGGTTTTGTCGAGACATGGGTTACCTCTTAGCCCTAATCAATATCCTTGGCTACTAAGGTTTTTCTCTAAGATCTTCTTCCCGTGGATTCTCCTACGTTTGGTGGCAGGGGGATTCATCTGTAGGTTTCTCCCTGGGAATATCTTGTGTGGTAGGATTAACTGTAACACCCCTAAAATTAAAAACATAGAATGCTTATGAAATAAAGGTAATTCTATCATTAAATCCCGAAATAGAGCATAACTAAACATAAGTTTTGGGGTGTTATGCCACATCTGACCTGGAGAACTCAGATGCAGAGGCTAAACTATCTAAACATCAGAAATCCTCAAATCAATGTCATGTACATCATCATGGCACGCAGGCCGATAAGGAACTAAACTAGCTAAGCCTCGGGTACTCTAGCGCGCTCCAGAGCTACTCATCTGTGCCTGAAAGCCAAATATATCTGTTCAGTGAATAATGCTGGTAACCCACTCCAACGCATTAAATACAATATAGGGGTAGATATATATATATAAGGAAAACCATTTTGAAGCCGGAATACATATATACGTATGAAACTCTACATTAAAACTGAGAATAGACTCAAGCAAGCAAGCGTAGGCACATTCATCACGCATATAAAGATACTAGCATGCACCCTAAAGTCTCAAGATTATTCCATATCAATCATATCAGTATTCAATCACTACTTCAATCACGTATACACATTTGGTGGTGCCGCAGGACCCTTCACGCGCCCATACACGAAGTGCCAGCGCATATAGCTCTGGCATGGCCCCGAAGCACCCTGTCTATACCGCAGCACAAGGAGATTGATCGCAACCAATCAATGAACCGCAGCTCATTTATAACGTTTGATCGCAACCAAACGGTGGACCGCAGCCCGAATAGTATGTATATTTGATCGCAACCAGATTATGGACCGCAGCCCTATATATATATATATATATATATATATATATATATATATATAACTGACCGATCGCAACCTGCCAGGTTAACAGCCGATGGTTCTCAACCCATCCAACTGCCTATATAGCCAATTTATCGCAGCCAATTGGGGAATCATGCACAAATAACACATAGCCAAGCACATGCAACCCACATTAACACATAAGGAGGGGGAAATCATACATATATATCTTATGAGTAGTCAACCACATTACTGGAGATATGTCTAAGGGATTCATGCACCTTTCTCCTAGGCCAATGGGGTACCAATTCGACTAGCATGCAATACACAAGACTCTTTAATCCTACGAATGGGGGAAAGATATGCATGTAAATTGATGCGATAAACGCAGGGGGGATTCTTAAATTAAGTGCAGAATAGAGTGAGGGGAAAGATATGCATGTAATGATAGGTAAACCCACAATCTCACCGCGCGTCCTAGGTTTCCTGAATCCTATGTACCTAGATACCTAGACTTCAAGCTTAATGTCCTAAAGTCTTATGAGTCTTATCCTAAGGTCAAACTTAGGCTCTGATACCAACTGTAACACCCCTAAAATTTAAAACTTAGAATGCTTATGAAATAACGGCAATACAATCATTAAATCCCAAAACAGAGCATAACTAAACATAAGTGTTGGGGTGCTATGCCACATCTGAGCTGGAGAACTCAGATGCACAGGCTAAACTATCTAAATATCATAAATCCTCAAATCAATGTCAAGTACATCATCATGGCACTCAGGCCGATAAGGAACTAAACTAGCTAAGCCTCGGGTCCTCTAGCGCGCTCCGGAGCTACTCATCTTTGCCTGAAAGCCAAATATATCTGTTCAGCGAATAATGCTGGTAACCCACTCCAACGCGTTAAATACAATATAGGGGTAGATATATATATATATATATATATATATATATATATATATATATATATATATATATATATATATATATATATATATATATATATATATATATATATATATATATATATATATATATATATATATATATATATATATATATATATATTTGTTGTTTTGTTGTATGAGTACGGCAAATACATTTATATACATATTTACATACGGTAATGTATAACAACAAATCAAATAAAAAGATGTAAATTTTTTTTATGCCCAAATCACAATAAAAGTACATATTGTCAAACACAAGAATATTTCCAAATAATCACTTAAATCATTTTATAAGGCAAATAATTAAGAGCCAACAATTCATCATTTTAAAAATTAATTTGGGCAAAGGAAAACCATTTTGAAGCTTATGAAACTCTACTTTAAAACCGATAATAGACTCAAGCAAGCAAGGGTAGGCACATTCATCATGCATATAAAGATACTAGCATGCACCCTAAAGTCTCAAGATTATTCCATATCAATCATATCAGTATTCAATCACTACTTCAATCACGTATACACATTTGGTGGTGCCATAGGACCCTTCACACGCCCATACATGAAGTGCTAGCGCATATAGCTCTGGCATGGCCCCGAAGCACCCTGCATGTACCGTAGCACAAGGAGATTGATCGCAACCAATCGATAAACCGCAGCTCATTTATAACGTTTGATCGCAACCAAATGGTGGACCGCAGCCCGAATAGTATGTATATCTGATCGCAACCAGATTATGGACCGCAGCCCTATATATATATATATAACCGACCGATCGCAACCAGCTGGGTTAACAGCCGATGGTTCTCAACTCATCCAACTGCCTGTATAGCCAATTGATCGCAACCAATTGGGGAATCATGCACAAATAACACATAGCCAAGCACATGCAACCCACATTAACACATAAGGAGGGGAAAATCATACATATATATCTTATGCGTGGTCAACCACATTACTAGAGATACACCTAAGGTATTCATGCACCTCTCTCCTAGGCCAATGGGGTACCAATTCGACTAGCATGCAATACACAAGACTCTTTTATCCTACGAATGGTACCCGATACATCAAACTAGACTTAAGCACGACAAACGGGGTCTAATGGGACACCACGGACACGGAGAAACATCAAACGGGGACAACCACCATGTTCCACACTGGAATTCCAGCGGGTGGGCGGCGGGTGGAGGGCCACCCGCCGGCGACAAACTACGAGGCAGCGGGTGCCCGGCGGGCAGTCGCCTGCCCGCCGGCTGCCCGCTGCTAGGCGGTCTCATGCGGCAGTGGGTAGGTGGCGGGTACCCTTGCCCCCCCACCTACCCCCCACTGACTCCTAAGTAATAATTCGGTCCCGGGATCCCTCGTGGAACCCGAAACCATGTCCAGACACACTTAAACACAAACGATGACACCACGTAATCAAGTAATGGATTAAAACAAAAAATCACATTAAATACACCCTAACACGATTCCTAAACATACCAAGACTCAATACCCGATCATGCAAAAATCACACCCAAACATACGAAGAATACCACAATACGAAATCCACGTTTTAACCCTAAGGCTCTAGTCATAATTAAAACACAAGATCGTTTATTTATCTTAGAATCAAGAACATCAAGATTATCACATAAGCATCAAGATCAACATATAAACATCAAGATCATCTCATAAACATCAAGATTATCTCATAATCATCATATCAATCTTAGGCAAACCCTTATCAAGACGCAAACATAGAATCACATATCAAAGGAGCCAATGAAGAAGAGCATAGCAAGGAAAATAGGTTTTGTTGGGACATGGGTTACCTCTTAGCCTTAATTAGAATCCTTTGCTACTAAGGTTCTTTCTCTAAGATCTCCTCTTCGTGATTTCTACTACGTTTGGTGATAGGGGAATTCTTGGGAATTCTTGTGTGGTGGAAGCTATTGTGGTGTGATTTCTAAGTGCCTCCTAGGTCCTTATATATATTTAAGGTTCTAACGAGGGTCTAAATGGTAAGGATCTACTTATTCTATTCCTTATAGGACTAAGGATTTGATTTAGGGATAAGGGTTCATGATCCATGGTGGACCCTTCTCAATTAATTAAGGGAATTCAGTTCTCTTTTAATGGTAAGCAATTAAATAATTAGTTCGGGTTAGAGGCCGTAACACGGGGTGTTACATTAACTGTGGTAGGGTCTCTAAATGCTTCCTAAGTCCCTATATATAGATTTAGGAGTCCCATCTAGGGTCTGAATTGTAAGGGTTCACTTATCCTATTTCTTATAGGATTAAGGATTTGGTTAGGGTCCATGATCCACGGTGGGCCACCTCAATTAATTAAAGGGAATCCTAACCAAATTAAATCCTTTCTAATTATTATTAACAGAATCAATTAAATAATTAATCCAGGATTAAAGGCCGTTACATGGGGTGTTATAGGACCATTTGGAGTTTGGACTGCTTGACTGAGTTAGTTCCTTCATATGTAGTTTCCAAAATCTCCCAAGCGTCTTTGGCATAGTCGCAACCTATAATAAGGGTAAACTGACTCTCATGCATTAAGGAATAAATAATATCTAAGGCTTTATTATTGTAGTTCGCAGTAGTCGTCTCAGCAATTGTCAATTCTGTTTCTGGTTTGAGAACTGAAGGGGCTCCTATAGTGGCTCCATCTTTGGTAGGATGAGTCCACCCAGTGAGAACTGCCCTCCAGATCATCACCCCATGAGCTCGTAGTTGCATTTTGGTACGAGCCTTCCAGTACGCATAGTTGTCACCTGTTAATTCAGGAGGTGCTCTATGTCGTTCCATTCTGCAAAACTCAATGCACAGTAAGCTAAAGAAGATTGACCAGAAAAGAAGAATCAAGAACAAAAACCGAGATCTTGAATTCAAGAAACACAAGTAAGCCAGATCGATTAGACTAATATTTTAAGTCACAAGGCTCTGATACCAATTGAAAAAGGCTCGTGGATCTTGAATGCCAGATATAACCTAAAGGTTCCTACTAAATTTTAATTCAATTATTAAGATGGACTAGCTCCAGGATCTACTCCAGCCAGAATAAAGAAATTAAATATAAAAGCAATAAATGGAACCGTGCACCAAGAAATGTTCACGCAGTTCGGAGCCTCACTCCTACGTCTGCGGGGCCACTCACGTCAGCCCAATCCACTAGATGATCAACTAGGAGTACAAGGGGGAGCACATTACACACTAAAGCATAAACTACACTACTCCAGCACAACACACTACTCCGATCCAGCGACTACTCCATCATCACCATGGACTTGACGTGCAGGCTATCTTCATCACAACTTGAACCAGTTGAGAAACCTTCAACACACGAATATATTGATAGAAAAACCAGTGGAGGATTTGAGGAATGATATGTATAATTTTAATCCTTGAATCTTCAACTTTAATGTTTAAAAAATTAGCATTTTATAGTGATGATATGAAACCTCTTTGGTCTAAAAAAATGCAGCCTTCTTTCCTCAAATTAAGTTGCATCTCTTGATTTAAAAAGCCATGGAAGTAGGGCCTTGACCAAAATAAATGTTTGAATGAGTTTTAATTCTTCTGGATTACTTCCTGGACTGCATCCTGGCGCTGACACTGGACTAGAGTAGGCGCTGATCCAGACTCAACCTGACACAGACACTGGACTATTTTGACAACTAATTTAAGCCAACTTAAGTGGGTTTTAAATGTGTAACATTTTACTATTACAAATTGTTTTGCCAACTATTAATAATCTTGTAATTTACCAAATAGATATCAAGATTGCATTCTTAAATGGTAAATTGGATGAGGAAATTTATATGAACAAACTTGATGAATGAAATGAACTTAGCCGTCCTCGCAAAGGTCGGATGGAGACTTTTGATTGAGAACAACAGCTTATGGAAACAAGTGATTCCAGGTAAGTACATGCATGGGAAAGATGTTAACCAGGCCTTTACCTGGAGAAAGATGAGCTCAAACATTTGGCGAGGAATTATCACAGCTGATCCGATCCTGAGGAAAGGACTCGGAAGGACTCAACAACTGCCTAATTCTCAGGGAGCAACGAACGGGGCACTTTTCTGGAAACCTGAGAGCAACGGTAGATGTTCGGTCTCATCGGCTTACCACTTGGCGACGAACATGACTGGCCCAGAAAATGAACATGACTGGCCCAAAAAATGAACATGATTGGCCCAGAAAATGAACAAGGCTAAAAAGCAATCTGGAAGATGAAGGTGCCGAGGAAAATTAACACCTTCGTCTGTCTGCTTAAGCATGAGAAGTTGATGACTAACGTGGAGAGACGTAGGACAGGCTACACCATGGATGCAAGATGTCCGAATTGTGACCACATGGAGGAAGATGCAAAGCACTGCATTAGGGACTGCAAGGTGGCAAATGAAATATGGGAAGTGTTTCTTCCTTACGGGGCCTATAGGAGGTTCTTTTCTATGAATTTTGATACGTGGTTATCTATTAATTTGACAGGAAAACCAATGAGGAATTTGGGAGCAGACTGGGACGTGAGCTTTGCCATCATAGTCTGGTGGCTATGGAAGTGGAGGTGCAACAAAGTCTTCATGAATATCGAATGCGACCTGAGCAGAAAAATCAACTAGTTAAGAGAACAGAAGACGGAAATGATGAGAGCTTTTGCCAGACAAAAGATCCAACCAATAAAGGAGAGAGGAAGCAGCACACTGGAGAACGGCTGGACTGCACTTCATACGGATGATTCCTTCATCTCGGTAGATCTCCCTACTGGTTGCGGAGGACTCATGCGCAACTACAATAGGGAATGGCTTGGAGGCTTTAGCTGTATGACGAAAACAGGTAACGCCACGGAGGGAGAGCTTTGGGCAGCATATTTAGGCCTCAAGTGGGCTTGGGATCATGGTGTAAGAAAGCTTAAGCTGTTTAGCGACTCGCAACAAGTGGTAGATTGGCTCTCGGGTGGCGTAGAACCTTTGGGCCAATGTGGATCTCTCGTGTCGTGGAGTAAGGAATGGCTCAAGAAGGACTGGTCGATCACCATCGCTCACATACCACGTGTTCAAAATAACACCGCTGACTGGTTGGCTAAAGTGGCGCCGAGGAAAAAGTGCGAATGGATTGAGTTCAATAGATGCTCGGAGGAAATTAGAGACTTCATGATGAAAGACCGTGAACTGTTGTTTTCAACAGAGAGGAGAAGCTAGTGTATCAGGGTACCCCCTCCCCCTTCCCCAAAAAAAAACTTGAAGGCTTTATTGCTAAGGGACCCGACAAGAGCACAAAGTGTGCAAATTAATAAAGTCATTGTATGGCCTAAAGAAAGTTTCCAAGCAGTGGCATCATCAATTTGATCAAGTAATTTTGAGCAATGGGTTAAAGATTAATTAGTTTGATAAGTGTGTATATAGAAAATTTAGTGACCAATGTCCAAGGGATTATTATTTGTCAATATGTTGATTACATTCCTTTTTCTTTTTTTGGATTGATCTGGACCAAGTAAATGTTGTAAAAAATTTCTCAACACTAATTTTTCTTAGAAAGACATGGGAGAGGCTGGGGCGGTTATCATGGGCATTAGGATAAAGAAACATAATGGAAAAGTTTCTTTAACAAAATTTAATTATATTGAGAATGTGCTAAAGAAGTTTGAGCAATTTGATTGTGCTTCAATGTCTAATCTAATAGTTTGAGCAATTTGATTATGTTTTGGTGTCTACTCTGATGGATCCATGGTAAAATTAGTTTCAAATAATGGGAGTCCAGTGTATCAATTAAAGTATTCAAAGCTAATTAGCTGCTTAATGTATGCTATGACTAGTACTCGGCTGGATATCGATCAAATTCACGATAGGTAAATTGAGTAGGTATACTAATAATTCTAGTATGACTTATTGGCAAGCTTTAAGAACAGCACTAAAATACTTAAAGAAAACCATGAATTATAGCTTGGTATATTCAAGTGAGGCCTATATTTTTGAAGGGTATTTGGATACAAGTTGGATTTCCAACTAGGAAGATTATTCGGATACAAGTTGGATTTCCAACCATGAAGATTATTCTTTACGATGAGGTTGGGTATTTTTGTTAATAAGAGGTGGTGCAATATCCTATGTTTCTAAGAAGCAAACTTGTGTCATGGATCGAATTTATCACACTTGCATTAGCATGTAAAGAAATCGAATGGCTAAAGGATTTATTTTTAGAAATCCTTGTTTTGCCTAAATTGATGATGACTCTTATATGATAGTGCTACTACTTTGGCTAAGGCTTATAGCCAAGTGTATAATAGTAAGCCTAGGCACATAGGTGTGAGACATAGTTACGTTATGTGTAGGGACTTATCAAGGATGATATTGTAGCATTATGTATGGTCCCGATTTAATTTCGCGGATCCATTTATTAAGTCAATATGTCAAGGGACATGGTATATAGGACATCATATGGGATTGGACATAAGCCCATTGAGTAAATAATAAATGAAAGAAAACTCAAATATCGTCTAAAGATGCGACATATATTAGATCTGGAGTTCAATTAACATGAGTATTTCATTTATTATTTGCAAGCACTAACAATTAATTCATCTAAGATAAGTGCTTGGTCATGCATGTAAAGAGAATGATTTACTTCTTAACAGATTTTCTGACAAAATGCTTTATGCATGAACACGAATTAAAAAATCTACCTATATAAACATTAAATGTGGCCGCTAAAATCAAGTCTGGGCTCACCTTGAGACCTATTTATGAATAGATACAGACGCAAGTCCTAGATATAGAGTGTTAAGTTTTTAAGGAAAAGTTGTTACTTAAAAATTTGTGTGTGGTGTACCTTCAATTTTTTAAAGTGATTACGTAGTTCAAAGCTTGTCTATCATTGTAATATAGGGAATATTGTAAAGTGTACAACACTAAATGGAAGTTCAATCTCTAAACACTTTTATTTAGGCATGAATATTTTTGTCTTGTGGCCATGTAAACAAGGTTTACTATATAAATGGAGGAGGAATGTTGAATCTTTATACAGTAAATGGTTGAATATATTAGTTCAGACATGTCTACAAGAAGAATAAATAATATTTTGGTGTTGTGTAATTGAAAATATTATTTATCCATAGTAAAAGTTTTATGTTGATCAATAATGTTGATAAATCTTTCCGATGGAAAAACTTTGGACTTGGGAATCGGAAGAAGTTCCTGGAAGGATTTGAGAATTGTCTCTAGAAGAATTGGGGAAGATTTTCCTAGAATGAATGAGATATCAAGGGGATGTCTTAGGGATATATAATAGAATTTTTGTTCGTTGCCAGGATATACGATATATACTATTATTATTGAATATATGAGAGAATTTTTACAGACCAAAAATCTTAAGTTAGTTCAATGGTGAATTTAAAATAGTATGTTTCACACACTTGAAGACCGTAATCAAAGTGTTTTCTTGTGAGCCTCAAATTACTTATACGACACCTAGGTTTCTAACATTTCGCAAATCAAATGATACAAATGGAACAGTTTAAAACTACAACATCTGCACCTTGCTATTGTCCAATTATTGTTGCGTATTTTTAATTTTAATGGGGCAATTATCGTATTGACTTGTCAGTATGTGCTTACCGCCACACCAACGCGTCAATTTTGACAGAAAATTTCTTCAAGAATGACTTGCAAGCCGGCCGGCCTTTTTGCACGAATGACTTGGGCAACCTAACTGACCCTCCATCTCTATGATTATACTACTTCTGCAGTGCACATTATTCTCCCGATCCGATCCTGTTAACATCAACATTAGTTTTTGTATATAGTGCCACCGTATATCAGTAGTGGACTTAGTCTTTCACCAACCTCCATCCAAAGTCTACTAACCATATTAATTGTTGGATTTGGTCAATTGGTTTTACTGCCACGAAATAGCCGAGGCAAATTATGTTATGCAATCGTGTGCACCATGCATAGTGCACACGATTGCAAAACGACTCCGTTCCAATTTTTTTTTTTTAAATAAAAATCTTTTTTATTGCCGTTTAGATATTATGTCTTTGCGTTCAAACATTTCATTCTTTCTTCACAATCGCACAGTTTAAAAATTATAAATGTACTTGATACTGCTAATTATACGTAAGCAATATGAAATAACTCGAGACCAATTAAAGCAAGTAAATGTCTTTATTGATCACGGTAAAGGCCCTAAGTACAATCTACTTGGTTGCTCTTAGTACCGACTGACTGCGGTCGGGATTCTCTAACAACAACCTATCGATCGTCCAAAAGTCCCTCACACTGTAGCTACTGTGGGTATTTATAGCCGTTATGCCGGGGACAGGATTCCAGCCGTTCGGCATGTCCTCCACGTAGCCACCACGTGTCATCCTCCCGGGTGCCCTGCCTGTCGATGTAGAGAGCCGCCACGTGTCCTTCGTCAGCTCTCCCGCCTAAGGGCTACCGCTCGGTGGTTGACATCGTCGTTCGGGCAACTCCCGGTCGGACCCCGACCGGGTTCTTCACAAGGAGCCCGACCTATTACCTGCAAAGACAAAGAGAAAAGGACAAAGGCTTCTCGGTCGTGGTGAAGCTATGTCGGTCGGGATATTCCCTACCAGTACTGTATTTAAATTATGAATCTACAGTATAAGAATTATGAATTTACAGTATTAGATTTGTGAACATGTGATAGAGCTATATTTTTCATAATTTTATAAATATATATTCATAATTATAGAGCTATATGTTCATAATTTTCGATGCTCATATTCCCAATTGTTGAACTCTGTATTCACAAATCACAGAACTATATGTTCATAATTTGATAACTATACAGTTTAGTAATTAATAATCTACAGTACAAAAATTATGAATCTACAATACAGATATTATGAATATGCAATATAGAAATTATGAATCTACTATATAGAAATTATGAATCTAGTGTATTTAAATTATGAATCTACGGTTTAGAAATTATGAATCTACAGTATAAATTTTATGAATCTACCGTATAAAAATTATGAATCTACAGTATAAAAATTATGAATTGAAACCATGCACACCTTGCATAGTGCACACGGTTGCACAGCATAACGTTCCAATAGCCGAACGGCAAGCCAACACAACCATAAAACAAAAGCAAAATTTAACAGAGAAAGCTAACAAAGTAATAATTGCATTAGAATTGAATTCTCAGAACCTATTACAAAGTAATAATCTCATTTCTTCTGGATATATAGTTCAAATTATGCACAACATAATGCCGTTGACGGAAATCGAAACTGATTTTTTTCATTCATTCTGGATATTTAGTTCAAATTATGCACAACATAATGCCGTTGACGGAAATCGAAACTGAATTTTTTTCATTCATGCTGGGTATTTAGTTCATTCATTCTGAATATTTAGTTCATTCATTCTAGATATTTAGTTCATTCATTCTGGATATATAGTTTAAATTATGCACAACATAATACTGTTGACGAGAATCAAAACTGAATCGTTTTTTTTTTAAATTGGACGCGCGTTTTTAGTCAAAATGACGTCGTTTCTACAACCGTATGCACAACTGCATAGCATAATTTGCCTTAGGAACCTAGTCAAACTTTGAGCCCCATCCGCTAAGGTATATAAGTATATTCCTGACTAAATACCTTACTCGGGAGTATCCATCATGGCCCATCACTATATATAATGATACACCTCCATTGTCCCTTACACAAACAGCGTAGCATACTATAGCAGGTTCGGTTCTGTCATGGAGACAGCAACACCTCGTCAGTTTTCCTTAGCCTTTCCAATGTTATTGCTGATGATGAGTTTGAGCATGTGTGAGACCACCAACATCACCACTGATCAAATTTCTCTTCTTGCTCTCAAAGCCCACATCACATCTGACCCAAACAAAATCATAGCCACCAACTGGTCATCCCTCACCTTTCCCTGCACTTGGGTGGGAGTCAGTTGCGGCTCCCGCCACCGCAGAGTCACTCAACTCAATCTCTCCCGCATGGGTTTAACCGGTGAAGTTCCTCCGGAACTAGGCCGTCTTTCTTTCCTAGTTTCCCTCAACCTGCGACAGAACAACTTCCTCGGCAACCTGCCGCCAAACCTGGCCAACCTGCGACGCTTGAGATTTCTCGACTGTAGCGTCAACAACTTCAGCGGGAATCTCCCAGCTTGGCTTGGTCTCTTGCCAAGACTTGAACACTTGAATTTAAGAAACAACAGTTTCAGCGGTTCGCTGCCCTCTTTTCTAAGCAACATTACAACGTTAGAAGAAATCCATTTAAGTTACAATTCCCTGCAAGGGGAAATCCCTCAAGAGATTGGACATCTTCCTAGGTTGATTGAGTTGAACATTGAATACAATCACCTCACCGGCTCAATACCATTCACTATATTCAACATATCCACGATACAATCTGTCGCGCTCACGAAGAATGAACTGTCGGGAAGCCTTCCTCTTGACATGTGTGACAACGTTATTAATCCTGCCCTCCAAAGACTCTATCTTTCGCTCAACAACTTGGAGGGTGAAATCCCAGCCAGTTTATCCAAATGCTTTGCCCTTCAAATTTTGTCTTTGTCTTACAACAGATTTCGAGGTCAAATACCTCCTCAAATTGGAAACTTAACCAACCTCTGGGCGTTAGCTCTTGGTGGCAATCTTCTAACTGGTATGCATGTAATCTTTGAGAGTGTTTCATATTGAAATATAAACTATAATTTGAATCAAGTTTTTATTAATAGTTTGACTATGTTCATCAATTTTGATGCGTGATATTTACTATATCCAGGTGAAATCCCACAAGAAATAGGAAATCTTAACAGTATGGAGTCACTGTCATTAGAAAGAAACCAAATAATGGGTTCCATACCTGCTGGGATATTCAATAATATGACATTCTTGCTTATTCTCGATTTGTATGATAATAGGCTCTCTGGAACTCTCCCAGCAGATATTTGTCATAACTTTTCTGGGCTTGAGCTACTTAACTTGGACACCAACCACTTCTATGGAAGAATTCCAAGAATGCTTCATAGGTGCACCAATCTTCAAGAACTGGATCTTGGCTCCAACAGTTTTACAGGTAATGCTACACCAACTTATTTATTTTGGAAGAATTATTTGCATTCTCGGTTGCAAGTTCAACTCTCAGTGAGAGCGGCTTATTGGCCTTCTCGATTTGAGCTAGTTAGCTATGAACAATTTAGAGCCACCTCAATAGCGAGGTTCTTACCTGCATGGGTAGCTCAGTTGGACAGGGGTGAAGTTTGAGAAGAATAGTGAGATTCTTTCTCTAAATTTTTTTGTGAGTCCAAACATCCACATCATCATTCACTATCTCACTCAATCTCAAAAACCCTTCTCCCCATTAATTTTAAGTTTTTTTTTTTTTTTCAATTTTTTGTGAATCCACTACTTTACAACTGAATTTTAATTATTTCTTTATTTATTATCATAATAAAAATTATAATTGTCCTACTTGCCACATCGGCCTCCATCTGAATATGTATAGCCTGCTACCCCTTTGCAAACAAGAAGTGAAGTAGCTTGGATATGGGTGTTGCTTATTTTTCTATCCAACAAATCATCAGTCAATCATTATTGTATGGACCACGATTCACATAATCTGTAAATAAGAATTACATTTTTAATATATTAAGGGTACATTATTTATGTACGTAAGTTAATTTTTTGAAAGTACATTTTTAATATACTAAAAATAATATATAATGTACCTTCAGTACAAAAATAATATATCATTATTACAAAAATAATATACTTTTAATATATTAAAAATTATCTAATATTCATGGTCCACACAACTGTGTGGACCATATTCCACACAATAATTTTCCGTCATCAGTTTAACTCTTCTCGGTTGAACCTCCTTAACATTTTTGCTCCACCTTCTCACCCCATGTTATATTATAGACCGCGGTGCATGTGCACCGCGGTAAAAAACGGCGCCGTTTCTTTAAGTAAAGAAACGGCCCACCGTTAGAGTTAACGGAGTCCGTTTGTTTGGTGTATTAAACACCAACTGACACGATAGTATATCTAAACCGACACTGCAGTTATATCAAAATGATACTGTAGTTATAGTGAAATGAAATTGAATAACATTTCACATATTTGAGTGTATATTGTACAATGAAGCTGTAATTATATCAAAATGATCATGTAGTTGTGTTTTAATGAAATTATAGTGTATATAAAATAAAATTAAATAACATTTTCACATATTTGAGTCTATAAATATGGAATGAAACTATAGTTATATCGAAATGAAACTGTAGTTGTGTTGAACTGAAATTGCAGTGTATACAAAATGACACTGAATAACAGAGTTACTTTTTGCAAAAGGGTGCGAAACGACGGAAACAGACACTGTTTATTTTCATTTAAAAAAAAAAAAAGGCGCGCCGTGCATAATCGATTATAATTTGCCTCTTGTGCATTTACCAACCCCTCCTTTTGGGCCTCCTACTTTCAAGCCCACCTCCGTTATTCCTCTTGGGCAAGATATTGCTAATTCAATGGGTCTTGGTCCTCATGGCTCTATCATGTGTTCCTGACTTTTCTTAGTTGTCTTTGAGGGGCAAAGAAAGTATTGATATTCCCAAACTTTTACCCACACACATTGACTCTCCAAACTTATGGGCTGAAAGGTTCTCTTGTCTTTTGAATAGCATCGCCCATACCACTTTCCATATATGCAATTCGTTAGAACAACCAATAGTTATGCTGTGGGATCGTGTTCATTATGTACATGGTAAACACGAGATAGTTCCATAATTTCTATGCTGTAGATTCATAATTTCTATACTGTAGATTCATAACATCTATACTGTAGATTCATAGTTTCTATACTGTAGATACATAATTTCTATACTGTAGATTCATAATATTTGTACTGCGAAGACGAAATAATAAGATTCACAAACGTCGTTAACAACAAATTAAAAACAAAATTATGAATCTACAACATAGAAATTATAAATTTACCCCTGTATTCGACATAATTTGCGTACAACAACTTAGTTCTCACATGTTCCATGCAAGAAAAAGAAAGATTTTTATTTTTTGTCGTCTTGCCTTCGTGGGCTTGTTGTTTTTGCTTGAGTTGACCAAGTTGTTTCCACAACCTGCAAGCAATATATATATATATATATATATATATATATATATATATATATATATATGGTCTGGTTCACATGAAGACTCATCCTTAGGCGAGAACGTAAAGACTAATCTAGACCATTAAATCATAACAATGCACGACTGAGATTAAAAGGAACAAATCACACAGATTAAGGAAACAAATTTCTTTAAAATATTAAAAATATAAAGTTAGGGATAAATCAGTCTTATTAGAAGTTGTGCATTCATATACAGGATGTCGTGCATTCCTATACCGAGTGTCGTGCATTCCTATACTGAGTGTTGTGCACCGATAACTCTCTGACTACGCCAAAAAATTCTACAATGGACATTCAATTCCCTACGATGCACCGCACTAAGTGCACTAATGCACATCTCACCACCCTAAGATGCACAACAAACAACAATGGGTTGAACAACCAGCACACCCAATTGCAAAACTGTAGTACCCAGACATGTGTACATATACAACAACATCCAAATATATGTAATATTATACTCCAAAGAACGAGCGAAAAAAAAATACAAAATATTGATCGCTTTGCATGGACGAACACTCGATCGATGATGAAGAAATCACGGCTCCAAATCGCAACGGTGATGATCCAAGAAAATAGGAAATAAATTTGGTCAAGGATTACCCATACGTTCACACATTAAAAAAAATAGACAAAGACACTATTACCCCGACTTTAACAAAAATGATCAATCCATGTCATCTTGTGAAATCAAATCTAGGTCATCTAAATAAAATAAAATAAAATAAAAACGAGCACACAAGTTTAGTCATCACGTCCTTACCTAATGATGAGTATTCATTTGATCTGAACTATATATATATCCATGTCATCTTGGGAAATCAAATCTAGGTCATCCAAATAAAAATTAAAAAAAATGAGCGCACAAGATTAGTCCTCATTTGATATGAACAATATGTGCGTGTGTGGGGGGGAGGGGGGGGGGGGGGGGGCGTTATGTTATGAGCATGTGCTCACCTTGCAAGGTGGACACGGTTCCATATCCATAATTTTTATACTGTAAATTTATTTTTCTATACTGTAGATACATAATTTGTATACTGTAAATTCATAAAATTTATACTTTAGATTCATAATTTCTAAACTATAGATTCATAATTTAAATACAGTAGATTCATAATTTCTGTAAATTCATAATTTCTAAACTATATAGTTATCAAATTATGAATATATATAGTTCTCTGATTTGTGAAAACAGAGTTCAACAATTAGAATTTAAAGTATAAATTTTATGAATCTACAGTATAGAAATTACGAATCTACAGTATAAAAATTATAAATTTATAGTATAAAAATTATGAATATGGAATTGTGCCCACCTTGCAAGGTGGACACGTGCTCACAGTAGAATTTGTCGTGTGTTTGTGTTTGTGTTATTATTATTATTTTTTTAATTCATTCTCTTGGGTTAGTTACCCTGATTTGCAAGTTCACCATTGGAAGTGAAATTGTTTTTTTTTTTTTTTTTTTTTTTTCTCATTGGGTTGGCTATATCCAACCTGCAAATCCAACCACAATATATATATATATATATATATATATATATATATATATTTTTTTTTTTTTTTTTTTTTTTTTTTGGTCTCTTGGGCTGCCTACCTTGCTTTCCAACATTAGAAGCGAAATTGTTTTTCTCTCATGGGCTGCCTACCCAGCCTGCAAGTGCAACCACTATATTTTTTCTCTTGGGCTACCTATCATGCTTTGCAAGCCCATCAAACATTGGAAGCAAAATTGTTGTTTCTCTCCTTAGACTGATTACCCAATCTGCAAGCCCAACCACATGATATTGAACCAATGATGATGTCTAAAAGGGAGAAATGAGGTCTCTTTTGTAGGGTCTAGAGCCCCCATGTTCGTTGATAAGTGTGTGATCTTCACTGGCCCTTCACCTTGACTATACACGTAACCCTCTTCATCCTCTACTACTTGTACATCTCCCTTCATCTGAATATGCATAACCTGCCTGCTGCCCCTTAGTACACAAGATGTGGAGTGACTTGGATGGGTGTTGCATGTTTAATATCCAACCAAGTCATGAGATTAACTCTTCTTAGTTGCACCTCTTTAAAATTTTGCTTCACCTTCACATCCCATCTTGTGGGCATACCCACTATACCACCTCCTTCCAAGCTCAATACCTCATCATTCCCTCCTTTTAGGCCTCCATAACTTCAAGCCTAAAATATTGATTGTATCCGCAATTTTGTTATGAGCAACCAATTTTTATTACATCTGACCCGTCTCATAAATTGAGACCCATGAAACAATCTCACAGAAAACCAGTCTTATGAGATAAATATAAGAGGGGAATGGCATCACTCTTTTTAAAGTATCTAATTAAGTAAAAACAATATACTATCGTGTTATCATGTCATGAAATCAATCATACAATTATGTAAGGAGTTCTACTACACGAATTTCCAAATCTTACTCCTTAAATTTCTTTTTGATGTGGCGGACACTAATAAACTACTTTTTTCATGTGGGTCCCAATGCAAGTGTCAACATTAAAATTTTATGTATATGAGTAAAAGTTTGGAGTAAAAAATGAAAGTACACGTAGTATATTTTCTTTATGTAAATTTGAGTAAACATTATATGGAATACATTTATACCATAAACTAACCACAATAACTAACCAATATATACAAATATACATATGGCAGGTACAATACCATATGAAATCTTCAATTTCTCAGCGCTAACACGCTTGGACCTAACTCTCAATTATGGGCTTACCGGAACTCTTCCACCAAGCATGGGTTCTAACTTACCTAATTTGAAAATATTATACCTTGGTGAAATGAACCTGGAAGGAATGGTACCAGAGTCTATCTCAAATTCTTCCAAACTGATTGACCTTGAACTCAGTTACAACTATTTTAGTGGCTCCATTCCAAGATCTTTGGGAAATCTAAGGTATCTACAGCTTCTGTCCATGCAAAATAACACCCTTCATTATGAGCCATCCGTGGAAGAGCCCAGCATCATCGATTTCTTGACAAGGTTTCGATATTTGAGGGAATTAAGGATCACTTTCAATCCTCTTATTGGCGGCGCTCTATCCACTTCTGTCGGGAATCTTTCATCTGCTTTTGAGATCTTTGTTGCCGCTGGCTGCGGGTTGAAGGGAAACATACCAACTCAGATTGGGAACTTGAGAAACTTGATTGAGTTGACTATATCTTTCAATGACTTATTTGGGTTCATTCCGACAACCTTGGATAGGCTGCAACAGCTTCAGAAATTGGAACTGGACAACAACAAACTGAGAGGGCCCCTTCCGACCAGCCTTTGCAGGCTACGAAACCTAGGATTGTTGTCTTTGAGCTTCAACCAAATGTCAGATGGGATACCTGAATGCTTGAGTAATCTCTCTTTCTTGCGAGAGCTTTACATTGATCATAATAGGTTTAGTTTTGGGATACCACAAAGCTTTTGGGACCTCAAAGGTTTGTTAAGAGTTGATATGTCCGCAAATTCCTTAAATGGATCGTTGTCGGTTGACGTTGTCAAGTTTGAGGATGTTATACATTTGAATCTATCAAATAATCAGTTCTCTGGGAACATACCTCCCTCAGTCACAGAAATGCAAAATTTGGAGATTCTTCTCCTTGCCAATAACAAACTGCAAGGACCCATTCCAGAGTTCAAAGAACCAACTATAGCATTGGAATTCCTGGACATATCCCATAACACACTAACTGGTGTAATCCCAAAGTCTTTGGAAAACCTTAAAAACCTCAAATACCTCAACCTGTCGTTCAACAACTTGAGCGGCGAAATCCCTTCTGGCGGTTCTTTACGAAACTTAACGAGGCAGTCTTTCATGTTTAATGAAGCACTCTGCGGAAGTCCTAGGTTTGGTGTCCCGACATGCCCATCACCTCATCCACACTCAAGAAACAAAAAAGTATTTGTGTTGTTAGGAGCCCTGAGTTTATTGTTCTTCATCGTTATTGCATTCTTGTTGGTGAGAAGATATAGAAAGAAGAACATTTCTCAAAGTGAAACAGATCAATTGTTCCTACGGGAGCCAACAAGAATTTCATATTATGAACTTGTGCAAGCAACTGCAAGTTTTAGCCAAAGCAATCTTTTAGGTTCTGGAAGCTTTGGCTCTGTTTACAAAGGGATTCTAAATTCTGGGATGGTTGTTGCCATCAAAGTGTTCAATCAATCAGAACATGCACAAAGAAGTCTTGAAGTTGAGTGTCAAGTGTTAAAAAATTTGCGCCATCGAAACCTCACTAAGATTATTACTGGCTGCTTTGGAGATAACTTTAAAGCCCTAGTCATCGAATACATGCCTAATGGAAATCTTGAGGAGTGGTTGTACTCTGAAACCAATTTCTTAAATATTTTGCAAAGGCTAAATATAATGATGGATGTAGCTTCAGCACTGGAATATCTCCATTATGGTTATTTTACTCCGGTGGCTCATTGTGATATAAAGCCTAGTAATGTCCTCTTGGATGAAGAAATGGTGGCCCATGTTAGTGACTTTAGCATAACGAAACTGTTTGCAGGTGAAGATGAGACTTTTCTCCACACTAAAACACTGGCAACTTTGGGTTACATGGCACCAGGTAACTACACTTAATGTCATGTTTATCAAACAATTTCTTGTTGTTCCTGATACGTCAGCTCTTTGCTCTGACTTTGGGGGGTCATTTTTAAAGCTATGACTTATATTATCCTAGGTAAAAATAGGTATAGTACCAATATTAGTACTTTATATAAAAATTATAGATTTATTTAGAGTTTAAATATTTATATTATTGTAAATAATAATAACACGGCTGGAATCACGAAATTTCTGACCACCTAAAAGTGATCTTAAATCAAGTCGGAAGCCCTTGTTCCGACCACTTTTGGTATCTGAAAAAACTTTCGTCGCTATTTCTGACCACCTTGTCTAGTGGTCGGAAAAATCGGCTACTAGAAAGATTAGCGGAAATTCCTAACTCAGTTTATTTAAACTACCGAAATTTTTTTTCGACCACCTTTACTTTGTGGTCGGTATATATTATCTTTCGTCTGAAAAATTGAAAACATGTCGCTTTTTCGACCATTTTTTTAGGTGGTCAGAAAATCAAAGATTTTTCCAAATTATTAATGTAGTCCCTAGTTTTCAATTCCAACCAATTTGATCATCTAATTGTTTAAAATTTCGTCAATTAAACCCTTTCAAAGACCAAATTGATGAAATTTTAAAACTGTGAAAATCAACATTTTGGTCCCTAAAAAGGTTAAATGACGAAATTTTAAACAATTTGAGGATCAAATTGGTTGAAATTGAAAACTAGCTAGTGACTACATTGACAGTTGGAAAGCAATTGAGAGACCAAAATGGTGATTAACTCTAATAATAATAATGTAAAACATTTATAAAATTTGATATTATATTTTAAGAAATAACTAACATATAATGGGTATATATATTATTATTATTGAAGAAGATAAGAAAATATATGGTGGATGCATGTGCATGGTAACAATAATGAAAAAGATAACGGAAGTTATAATGGTAGGAGTATGTTTGTCCAAAATATTGTATAGTAAAACTCCTATAGTGTAATGTATACAAAAACGTAACGAAAAAACGAATATAAATGAAGGGTATAATCTTTATTCACACTTATTAGTGTTTATATTATTACATATAACTTATTTATTATTAATTCTAACCACACTACTAGAAATTATGGAATTCCGACCACCTGAAAATGATCTTAAATCAAGTTGAAAGCCTTATTCCGACCACTTTTGGTATCCGGAAAAACTTTTATTGCTATTTCCGACCACTTTTTGCTTTCGACTTGATTTAAGATTACTCTCAGGTGGTCGAAAATTCTATAATTTCCAGTAGTACCAGCCAGTTAATCTCCTTAGCTGCACTACGATGATGATCATGAATTTGTTTGTAGAGTATGGAACGCATGGACGAGTATCGATATCATGTGATGTTTATAGTTTTGGGATTATGATGATGGAAATGTTTTCAAGAAAAAAGCCCACAGATGAGATGTTCACGGAAGAGATGAGCCTAACAAGTTGGGTAAGGGATGCGTTGCCTTATCCAGGGCCGGATTTTAGGTTTTTGTGGCCCTGTTATAGTAAATAACTGAGGCCCCCAAAATCTTAATTTATAAAACTAACATATGCGAGTTTCGAACCTTTGACCTTCAAGTTAAAATACAACAAATACACATTTCTACCATCACTTCATAAAACCTTTTAAAATCAATTGTAAACTTTTAATTTTTATTTCTAAACTAGCTAGGTAAATATTAAATATTGGGCCTCTAAAATTTGGGGCCCCTCTTAAATTGGGGGCCCTGTGCGGTAGCCCAGCTTGCACAGTCTCAAATCCGGCCCTGCCTTATCATCCATTCCAAGTAATAGATGCAAGTCTATTTAGCGGCAACAATAATGACGACAAACATTTGAATGAGGAGTTGCAATGTGCATCATCATTAATGAAATTGGCTTTGCATTGTGCTGGAGAATCTCCGGAGGAACGACCAACCATGAAAGAAGTTGTGGGAACATTAAACAAGATCAAGCTTTCATTTTTACAAGGCTAGCTAGCTGAGTACGTAGTTTTGTATGTCTTTCAGAGAACAAAATTGAAATGTTGTGAATATAATCTTAATATGAGAGTTTAGTATATTTCTTGTATTGCTAGGTTTTTAAGTGCAACATACTGCATGCATTCAATGTTTTTCTTCGACCTCTTTGTAATTAGCTATTTCTGAGTCTTTTAAGAATAATTATTTATTGTAATACAAAATTTAATATTTACAAATGACTTAGTTTGGTACATACTTAATGTTAGTTATATTTTGGTTTCTGGATGTTTAGCCGGGCAGTGACCTTTATGTCGATGGCTGCGGCGGTAGCACCCCTTCATATGCATGGATTATTACCCCGTTGAATTTAGGTTATTTAATACGAAAGTTTCCTTTTCTATATTTTAAGATTATGATTTATACTTAGACTCGAATATTCTTGTTACTGTTTTGATTCTAAAATCCCAACATGTAATTGGCAAAATTATTATGGCAAATTAGATAAGTTTTCTGTTTTAGAGTCCGTCAGAGTTTGAAGACTGAAGTTCTGATTGACCAGAAGTTCTGATTGACCAGATATTCTGACAGAACGTCTCAGATTTAAAACAATTGGAAATCATCTATTGAAGACGCGTATGAGCTGGCAAACGCGGTTTTGAGGTGATATTTCAAGAAAGAATAGCAGTAAATCATCTCTCCTTAGGTATGGACGAAATCTCCTTAAAGAATCAAGATTGATTAGCTATACAAGTCCTACCTTTTAAAACCAGAGCTATTTTGGAGAGAATCAAAGACAAGAAGTATTTATGCATACAAGCCTTCGGAAGTTAGGGTTGAATGCCTTGAAGCCGACACTCTCAATACTAAAAGAATACACAGCTCTAGTTGTTCCATTCCTTCACAAGAAATACAGTTCATGGTGCTTAAGAAGATGAACTTGAGAAGAATCAATCATGCTTAAACTAGTGGACGCGAAGATCACTCAGTTGTGGGAACAACGTGGGAATGCGTCAGTGAAGCGGACTGCATCAGAGTTAGCTCTCCGTTGAAGGGATTTCATTGGACTTCTGGATGCGCGGCTCCCCGACTTCAACAATCCACTAAACCTCTGTAGACTGGGTACTGACCTTGTGTGGGGCACTTGGGTGAGATCGTTTTTCTGTACCTTTGTACATTGAATTATGAGTTAGTGGATTGGACGCATCGGTGATCGTCTCCCAGACATAGATACTGTTGTATCGAACTGGGTAAACAATATTTTATGTCTTCTACTTCTGTTTGATTTAATTTCCGCACCAAGATTATTCACTGATCTACTGACTGGTCTACGACAGTGCTAAGTCAATCACTCAAACAGAATCAGACTGAAATATTATCTAGAAACAATATGTAACACGAATACAGAAATTTCATGTGGTATCAGAGCTTTTAAGTCTACATAGTGACTTGATCCGAAAGGGAACTATATTTCTGTACTTTCGTGTATTTTTACTTTTCTGGCGGACAAACTGCTGTTTGAGTCATTTGTGACAGATGGATAGGCCACCTCTGTTGGATGGTAATAATTTCTCATTCCGGAAAGCCAGAATGGAAATCTATCTTCAAGCCCAAGGAGCTAGAGTGTGGCGTTCTGTAATTACTAGTTGGACACCCCCTACAAAAAACGGACTGATGCGTACGACAGTCTGTAAACCAGTAGAGGAATGGTCAATTAATGAATTATCTCTCTCAGATTACAATAGCAAAGCATTGAATTCAATTGTGGGATCATTATATGAGTCTGTATTCACCCAAGTCACTGGTGTGAAAGAAGCCAAGAAGGTGTGGGAGATCTTGCAAACTCGATACGAAGGAACCGATGATGTAAAGCAGTCAAATTACGAATGGTTCTTTCAGAATTCGAAGCCCTGAAGATGAATGAAGAGGAGAATATCTCAGATTTCAATAGTCAGGTACAGGATTTGATGAATAGGGCATCTGTTCTTAGCGAACCATTCTCTGAAGAAAGGGTGGTCAAGAAAGTTCTTCGCTCACTACCCAAGAGGTTTCGTATGAAGGTTACAGCAATTCAAGAGAATCAAGGCTGGTCGAATAAGAGTCTTGGTGAACTAATTGGTAGTCTACACACTTACGAACTTCAAGTGCTGACTGATGATAACCTTAGTTCAGTCAGAAAAGGAAAATCAATGGCGTTCATTACTGACGCTGATCAAGAATCTAACGCTGAAGATGTCGATGATGAATCCATAGCTTTGCTCATGAAGATTTTCAAGAAGATTTCAAAGGGATCCAGTCAAAAAGGCCAATGACAGTTTAATAGGAATAAATCCAAGGGTAGAAACTCAACAAATCAGAAACCTGAGTCAACTCCTTCAGTTTTGAAGCCTGGTCAGTCTAAGAATGCATCAAACAGTACAACTAAAGCCCTAAATCTATCAATTCAATGTTGGAATGTGAAGGGTTTGGTCATAATCAAGCAGAATGTGCAACTTACCTAAAGAGGAAGAAATCCATGTCTGCTTCAACCCTATGTGGTGACAAAGAGGAAAGTGCAAACCAAGTGTTTGATGAAAATACTGGGAACTGTGTTACACTCTTCACTGCATCAGAAGTTCACTCAGACTGCGATGAGGATGATGAGCCTACATGTCTTCAGACGATTTTGAAGAAAGACATACTCAGTTAGAAAAGGAGTTTGCTAAACTTGTTTCTAGCTGGGAACAATTGGTGAAGGTAAAAAAAAATTGAATGAAAATCTTAGACAGCGTGAGGAACAGTTGAAGAAACTAAATGCTGATATGGTTATGAAAGATGATCTTATTACTCAGATCAGATCTAGAGAAGGAAAGCTGGTAAAGGAACTGGAAGATTTGAAGAAAAAGATTAAGATGATGGATACTACTTCTACTTTGGACAAGATTTTAGACTCAGGCAGAAAGTCTAACAGTAGAATTGGTTTTGGTTTTGAAAAAGGTCAATCGTCTAGGTCTGCTCCTGTGTTCGTGAAAGGAAACACTTCTGCTTCCACTACTGAGCTTGAACCAGTCTACACTAAATTTCAGTCTCTTCACTCTAAGATGAAAGGCAATTATTTCAAACTCAGAAACTATACTCCTACATGTCATTATTGCCTGATTAGAGGTCACACCAGACTTGAGTGCTACTACTTCTATAAGGATCAAAGAGAGGAAAATTTTAGAAATAAATTCATTACTCCTTTCAAGAGACAGATATGGGTCAGAAAATCTGAAGTGATATGTAATCATACTTCTGTGTTACTGGCCGAGTATGGAGATCCTCCGTCAGCCTAATGCTTCCTTGTCTATCATTTCGCAAAAAGGGGGAGTAGTGAGGACTCATGGGGGAGTAGTTGATATTCTGGGGGAGTGTGTGTGAAGTGTTGGGGGTTGTTGCTTTAATTGTTTTAGTTCTAGTAGGTTGTGTGCTGCTTAGCGTGTTTAGAAATGGTCTATCTTTGGTTTAATTGCTTTAAATCATGGCTTTCGTTTTTATTAGGTTGTTTTGCCAAATAATAGCCAAATGGGGAGTTTGTTAGTGTTTTGAGTCTAAAACCCCAACATGTAATTGGCAAAATTATTATGGCAAATTAGATAGGTTTTCTGTTCTAGAGCCCGTAAGAGTTTGAAGACTGAAGTTCTGATTGACCAGATATTACGACAAAACGTCTCAGAATTAAAACAGTTGGAGATCATCTATTGAAGACGCGTATGAGCTAGCAAATGCAATTTTGAGGTGAAATTTCAAGAAAGAATATTAGTAAATCATCTCTCCTTAGGTATGGACGAAATCTCCTTAAAGAATCAAGATTGATTTGCTATACAAGTCCTACCTTTTACAACCAGAGCTATTTTTGGAGAGAATCAAAGACAAGAAGTATTTATGCATAGAAGCCTTCGGAAGTTAGGGTTGAATGCCTTGAAGCCGACACTCTCAATACTAAAAGAATACACAGCTCTAGTTGTTCCATTCCTTCTCAAGAAATACAATTCATGGTGCTTAAGAAGATGAACTTGAGAAGAATCAATCATGCTTAAACCAGTAGACGCGAAGATCACTCAGTTGTGGGAACAACGTGGGACTGCGTCAGTGAAGCGGACTGCATCAGAGTTAGCTCTATATTGAAGGGATTTGATTGGACTCCTGGATGCGTGGCTCCCTGACTTCAACAATCCCCTAAACCTCTGTAGACTGGGTACTGACCTTGGGTGGGGCACTTGGGCGATATTGTAACACCCCCCAAAACATGCTATATAAAAAGCCTTAACGCATGCAGATATCACAACAAAACACTAGCACAGCGGATGATAAAAGGTAACTGGATAAACGAAAATCCAAAACATGGGGTGTCACGCCACGTCTACCAACAACGATAAATGCTACGACAAAGTCTGCATGGTATACAACTATCCCAAAACTCACAAGTCTAAAACTAAACCGACTCACAGGCCGTAAGACAAACAAAAGGAGCTACACTATCGGCCACTAGACATCGCGCTCGTCTAGACATCACCTGAAAGAACACAAATAAACATGGGACGACGCCCGGTCAGCGAATAATGCTAGTAACCCACCAATAAATGTGAAATAACATACATAGGTAAGATATAAGTTGTAAAACCATTTTCGAAACGGAATACATATATATAAGTGTAAAACCAAGAGTCAAAGCCAACATAAGACTCAACACTCTCAACAAACAACACGGGAACACATCCCAAGACCACAAGAACAACACGACTCACAAAAGAGTCAAGGCAGGATCTATCATCACTCAATAGATCAAAACCCGACAAGCACAACGCCAAGGAAATAAGACTCACACAACCGGCAACACATGCCAAGGCAACACATGCCTCTGTGACTACACACGTCACAAGAGAAGAACACACAACACCGGCTACAATAGCCCTCGTGACATCACCCATCACGAGTTGATATGCCTGCCTTATGCCCGGTTCCAACCTTATGGCTACCCCCAACCTTGTTTCTTCTTTCCAACCATTACCTCCAGGACCCCTGTACTTCTTAGTCCAACCTTTTCCCACCGGGACCGTCGTCCCCCACCAACGACCACCAACGAGACTACCAATTTCATAGTACACAAGGTACCGTACACACACACACGGCAACACATACCACCCAAGAATCACGTGGACCCATCACTCAGGCCACAACTCCATAATCACGTCACGGCCACCACGAGGACCGCTGCAATAACTTGGTGACTAGTATCCCATACCACTAATCGTGCAATCCAGGTAAAGCCACACACGCATCACACTTCAACAAGAATCAATCAACGGATTACAATGAAGGTATGAAACATACTCAATCAAGGAATGGGTCACAGCCCACAACAACAACGATGAATAACACAAGTTATCATCAACCAATCGGAAGGTACAAACAACACACACGCTTGAGATTAAATACCAAACTAGCATGCTTATCAAACGAGTAAACCAAACGTAGTTCCGAGGAACACACAAGACTCATCACGGTTCAACGAAACACAATGTTGAACACTTAGCACGATTCAATACACCAAAGACCTACACAGATACCTACCATATAGTTCTAGACAACGAAACATCAAGAAGACACTCAAATAGTTCCACAAAAGAACATCAGGAAGTCAAAAGAATCACGGGGAACAAATCCCATCACAACACCGAAGGGTTCCCCGCGGGTGGACCCACGGGTAGGCCCCTACCCGTGGTTCCGCCCGCGGGTACACTACCCACGAGGCCAATGTACCTGCGGGTGGGCGACGGGTAGGGCTCTGCCCGTCATTCCTGTAACACCCCGAAATTTTGAAACTTTTAAAACTTATATAATAAAGGTAAATTCTCATTAAATCCCAAAATAGAGTATTTCTAAACATAAGAGTACGGGGTAGTTATGCCACATCTGAGCTGGAGAACTCAGATGCACAGACTAAACTAACTAACTAACCTTGATACATCATTGTGGCACGCAGGCCAAAAAGGAAAACTATCTATATACTCCAAGCTCTTCTAGCGCGCTCTGGGAACTAATCAGCTGCACCTGAAAGCCATATATATCTGTTCAACGAATGATGCTGGTAACCCACTCTAACGCGTTGAAATACCGTATAAGTATATATATATATAGATATAAGAAAAGTCATTTTGAAGCAGGAAGATATATCCTAGGAAACTCTAGTTTCAAAACCGGAATAGACTCGACAAATAGGGACAAACACATTCAACAGTTATAACCAAGCATGTAAAAACACTAGCATATATCCTATGGGATAGGCACATTCAACAGTTGTAACCAAGCATGTAAAGATACTAGCATATATCCTATGGTCACGGATTCACTTCATCTCATGTATATCATCATTCAACTCATCACACAAGCACACTTTGTTGGCGCCACAGGACCAATCGCATGCCCATACATGAGGGTCAGCGCATATAGCTCTGACACGGCCCAGCAGCACCCTGCCTCGTATCGCAACACGAAGGGGTCGATCGCAACCGACCGATGAACCGCAGCTCATCATAATGTTTGATCGCAACCAAACAGTGGACCGCAGCCCAAGAGTGATCATCTGACCGCAGCCAGGAATATGAACCGCAGCTCATGTAAAATGTTTGATTGCAACCAAATGGTGGACCGCAGCCCAAGAGTGATCATCTGACCGCAGCCAGGAATATGAACCGTAGCTCATGTAAAACGTTTGATCGCAACCAAACGGTGGACCGCAGCCCGAGAGTGTAAATCTGACCGCAGCCAGCTTCTGAACCGCTGCTCAGGAATAACCAATTTGATCGCAACCAAATTGGGGTATCATGCACACATAACACATAGCAAGCACATGCAACCCATATTAACACATTGGGAAAGGGGAGAAAACGTATAATGAAACCTATGCGTGGTCATCCACATACTAGGAATAATCCTAAGGGGTTCATACTTCTTTCACCTAGGCCAACGGGATACCAATTCAACTAGCATGCGATATATATATAAGACACATTAATGGTACCCGAAACATCAAACTAGACTTTAGGCACGATAAACGGAGTCCGTTGGGACACCACGAGGGTCGGGGAAACATCAAACGGAGGAATCCACCATCCCGATGTGGGAAAACCAGCGGGTGGAGGCGGCGGCGAGAAACCGGGCAGCGGGTGCCCGGCGGGCAATCGATTGCCCGCCGACTGCCCGCTGCCGGCGACGCCCGAATGGGGCAGCGGGTAGGTGGCGGGTTTCCCCTACCCCCCACTCACCCATTATCACAATAAACGTCCCGGGATCCTTTGTGGAACCCGAAACCATGCTTAGACACTTTTAACGCAATTGATGACACCACGTAGACAATTAACGGATCAAAAGCAAGAATCAAATATCACATATCCTATCATAATTTCTAAGCATAATTAACACCCGAACATGCGAATTCCCACCCAAATATATCAAGAATACCACAATATAAATTTCACGATTCATCCTAGGGCTCTAATCATATTTAAATAATCAAGATCATAGTTCATCTTTTAACAACAATAAACATCAAGATTTACCAAGAACATCACAGAATCATCAAGAACCTCTTATCATCATCAAGATCATCAAGATCCCACATAAAATTATCCCATCAATTATCAAGATCATATCATCAATATTATAAACGATTCATCACGACACTAGCGTAGAGAAGAAGCCAAAGAAGATAATTATAGCAAGGAAAATAGGTTTTGTTAAGACATGGGTTACCTCTTAGCCTTAATTAATCCTCCCTTGGCTATTAAGGTTCTTCCCTAAGATTTCCATCCGTTTGATCTCCCTAGGCCTGGTGGTGGGGAGTCCTTTGGGAATTCTTGTGTGGTGATATTTATTGTGGTGTGACTTCTAGGAGTCCTAATTATGGTCTGAATGGTATGTGTTTACTAATTCTATTCCTTATAGGACTAAGGGCTTGGTTTAGGGATAAGGGTCCATGGTCCCTAGTTGACCATATTAATTAATTAAAGGGGATCCTAATCATAATCTGAATAGTAAAGGCCTACTTTCTTCATTCCTAATAAATAATTAGGTCTATGACTCCTAATTAGAATCTGATTAGTAAAAAGGTTTACTCACTTTATTCCTAATAGGCTTAAGACTCTAGTTTAGGCAAGGGTCCACGATCCATGGTGGACCACATTAATTAATTAAAGGGAATCCTAGCCAAATTAAATCCCTTTTTAATTATTATTAAAGGAATTAATTAAATAATTAATCCGTGATTGAAGGCCGTAACACGAGGTGTTACAGTTCCGCCCACGGGTACATCCCTGTGTCCAAATATAATCCCTTCGGGGATTTTCAACTCCAAGCTCAAATTCAAGTCCAAAACATGCCAAATCTCACCCAATACAAAAAAATGACTTGAATCATAGGAAATGCCAAGCAATGGCACACAAGAACCCTAAACACAAGCTCTAGATATGCATTTTCACAAGACAAATGCATAAACACTCACATTTCATAGCAAAACACATGTAGAATCCAAGAAATCACATATAGGTAAGCAAAATAGGTTTTGTAGAGCATGGGTTACCTCTTGTAAACTAAAAGACTTCACTTCACACCTCAACAAGCTCCTCATAAGGCTCACTTTCCAAACCCACTTCAAGAACAAACCAAAAGATCATAAAGATCCTACCTTTAAGAAAAGACACCTAAGATGGAACCAAAAACACAAGATAGGCTTAGATCTTACCCTCCTAGATGCCCAAATAGGTGAAAGGTTGAATCTTGGAAGCAACTCTTGAAGTCTTGGCAAGGTCTCAACTTAGCTAGGGGGAAAAGCTACTCACCTTTCTAGAGAGAAGGTAGAGCTAAATTTTAGAAAGTGTAAGGGGTAGAATGAAGATGTCTACTAGGTTAGGTTACAATACTAACACTAGGTGAAAGATCAAGAATGCCCTTACTAACATTAGAAAAGTGTAAGGAACAAGGGAACTCTCTTCAAAGCTCAAGGTACAACTTGACTTTGGAGTTGACTAGTCCCCAACTATTAAATTTCAGGATTTTAGGAATTAATTCCTCAATTGAAATAGGATTAATTACTCAATTAATCCATGAATTGAATTTGGATTTTTGGGGTGTCACAGATATCGTTTTTCTGTACCTTTGTACATTAGATTATGAGTTAGTGGATTGGACGCATCGGTGATCGTCCCTGAAACGTAGATACTGTTGTATCGAACTGGGTAAACAATATTTTGTGTCTTTTACTTCTGTTTGATTTAATTTCTGCACCAAGATTATTCACTGATCTACTGACTGGTCTACGACAGTTTTAAGTCAATCACTCAAACAGAATCAAACTGAAATATTATCTAGAAATAATATTTAACACGAATACAGAAATTACATGTGGTATCAGAGCTTTTAAGTCTACATAGTGACTTGATCCGAAAGGGAACTATATTTCTGTACTTTCGTGTGTTTTTACTTTTTTGGCGGACAAACTGTTGTTTGAGTCATTTGTGACAGATGGATAGGCCACCTCTGTTGGATGGTAATAATTACTCATTCTGGAAAGCCAGAATGGAAATCTTTCTTCAAGCCCAAGGAGCTAGAGTGTGGCGTTCTGTGATTACTGGTTGATTATTTTGTGCTTTCTGAATGCTCTTACACTTGGTTTTAAGCACTAATTATGTTGGTTAGAACACTATTAGTATTCATGTATTATTTTTAGCCTGCTTATCTAAACTCAAAGAATGCATAATTTTGGAATAAGATGTTTTGCATTAGATAAACTTATTACTTTTGTGGATTTTGAATTTACTTTATATTAGCCTAGCACATTTAGTTACCTTTTTAACAGCAAGATTTCATATGTGTGCTCATTAGATTTGTAGTAGTCATAACTCATAAGTTAAGTGGATAATATTTGCAGGTTCAAAGTTTATCCTAAGGTGGAAACTATAAATTCCATTCCTAAGCCTACATATTGCCCATCATAGGTTTGCCCTCTTCTTATAATTGATATGGAGTAGTATTTTTAGGCATAAGAGATGCTCTAGTTTGGAGACAATTGCAGTTGATACTAATTACTGCCTTTTGATGTGATTCTAAACCCAAACAAAACCCCTTTGCATTATCATTTTTGTGTACTATATATTTTATTTGAATCTGCAGTCCACATTTGATTGTGCTTGTAAGCATCATCCCAAAAGGATTCAAATTATCGAATGCTTTGAATTTTAAACTTTACATTTATTATCTTATCAGTCAATTAGCATTGAGTTGTTTTTACATCTTTCGTAACCTTTTTCCCTTTAGAGACTATGTCTCTACAGTTTAACATGTTTTGATTCAAAGTCTTTTTGCATACTTTTGATTCCAACTTTCCTATTACAGAAACCTAAATTTTGTGAAAGCACAAATTTCCATCTCGTGGAAGATAGTATGGTTTGCTGTGATTATCAATAGTATGGTTTGTGTGTGTATATATATATATACACAAACCATACTATTGATAATCACAACAAACCATACTATCTTCCATATATATATATATATATATATATATATATATATATATATATATATATATATATATATATATATATATATATATATATATATACACAAACCATACTATTGATAATCACAACAAACCATACTATCTTCCATATATATATATATATATATATATATACATACACACACACACACACACACACACACACACACACACACACACACACACACACACACACACACACACATATATAAGGTGATTTTTATTCTATATGTTTCAGCTCAGAGGGAATCGGTAATTTGGAGAAGAGAAGATCAAGATCGAGATCGTATCGTAATTGGGAGAAGATCAAGGTCGCGATCGCATTGCAAGTGGGAGAAGGTCGCTGGAGATCAGTCGAGAGTGCAATTTGAGGATACTGCAATTAGGGATTTTTTGGAGTTGTGCGATGGCGCATGGTACGTGTTGATTTCTTGATGTTTGTAGTGTTAGTTTGTTCATAATATTATGCGTTTGTTATGTTGTGGATGTTTTTTATATCGTGTTTTAGTTGGTTTGATATTTTTCTGGGAGTGAGATAAGTCTCTATTGTTGTTATGGTGTTGTGTGTTATTGTGTGATTATAGTGCGATATTTGCATGATCGTGGTGCATATTAGGTTAGTATAATATTGTGTGTGTTTTTTAGTTATCAGATGTTATGCATGGTTTATTTAGTGCGTTATTATATACATGTGGTGTGCAGCTGTTAATTTGGACTCTGTGGGTTGCGTTTGCGATAAAGATACGTCCATTGATGTTGGTGTAGAAGGCACTGGCAATGTCTGCAATACAGAGCATTCCACTGATGCTGGGGGTAGATGGCAGTGGTGGTGTTTGTGATGAAGGTAATCATACTGATGGTTGTGTAGAAAGAAGTGGTGGTCGGTGTGGTGAAGGTAATTCAAGCGATGTTGTTGTAGGGGCTAGTGGTGGGTTCTCCGATGAAGACTGTTCCACCGATGCTAGGGTAGAAGACAATGCATGTGATTTGGAAATTTCTCCTGAGTTGACTAAGTATTTGCGTCCAGTTTGCGATGATAGTTTGAAGACTGTTGTTGGGCAAACGTTTGATTCCTTGGATGGTGCTATTGTTTTTTATAAACAGTATGCTGGGTCTGTTGGTTTTGATTATAGGCAGGGTACAATTCCGAAGAGGAGGGATGGTGTTGTTGTGGAGAGGCAGGTATTTTGTAGTCGGGAGGGGTTTAAGCAGAGTATTTCTAGTACGCAATCTACGTGTGGTGGTGATGGTAAACCCATTATTGTGAAGAGACGGAGGGTGCGAAATAGAGTTGGGTGTAAGGCTAAGGTGGTGTTTAACCTTAAGTTTAATGGATTGTGTGTTGTGCATTTTTTGGAGGAACGCTGAAGGGTCTGTCTCCCGATCGGATGCTGTCCTTCTAAAGCTCACACTCATGTGATGTGTTCAATTATTTCTAGGAAATTTTTAATGGTGAATCGTAGTCTGGCCACCAAATGTTTATTGCAAGTTGTGTTCGGGAAAATATTGGTTATGTTTGGTCGTATAAGCTATTTAGGGAGATTGTTGGTGAGTATTCCAATGTTTGTGCTACTAGGGTAGATTTTAAGAATTTCAAGTGCGATTTTTGATGGCATACATATTGAATGGTGATGCTCAACTATTCATAGATACGCTTTTCAAAAGGCGTGAATTGTGCGAGGCTTTTGAGTTTGAATATGATGTTGATGACGTTGATCAGCTTACAAGGGTTTTTTGCGCAGATGCAGTATCGAGGAAGAATTTTGCGTTGTTTGGTGATGTTGTTTCATTCGATGCTACATACCGTTTTAACAGGTTAGTAATTTGTAGTTTATGTGTATTCTGTATAATATTCTGGTGCATATTTCAATGTCGTATAGTGTGTTTTTGTTATACTTAGGGTATTCAGTAGTTGTTGTGTTGTGCATTCTGTAGGTATAATTTGGTGTTTGTTCCATTTACTGGAATCGATAACCATAAGAGATCCATCACATTTGGTGTTGGTTTACTTACGAGGGAAGACATAGACTATATGTGTGGCTTTTGGAGAGATTTAAGATGACCATGCGTCATGAACCGATTTGTGTTGTTACTAATCAAGATCCAGCTGTCAAGATTGTTGTTGCTCGTGTGTTTGGTATATCAAAATATAGATTCTGCATGTGGCATATAATGTGCAAGGTTGGTGAGAATGTTTGACCAGTTTTAGCTAAGGACGAGGTGTTTAGGAGGAAGTTGAATTGCATTGTTTGGAACAAATCTATAGATTCCAAAGCTTTTGAGGATTCATGGAGTCATATTATGGAGGAATATGGTTTGGTTGATGTTAGTGTTTATTTCTTTAAGAAAAACCCCAACATATAATTGTCAATATTATTATGGCAAATTAAGATAGAGTTTAGCTTAGTGTCTGACCGTCTCTGAAGAAGACTGATTGATCAGTTAAGTCAACACACGCACCTCTAGATCAAGCCACCCAAGGAGTGATAAAGGAAAGTTTCTAAAAGCTGGCACGAGGTTATGAAATGATTATTTTGAAAAGAATATCAGCGAATCATCTTGTGAGGTATGGACCGAATCTCAAGATCTTTTTCTTCACAAAAAGTCCTACCTTTTACAACCAGAGATATATTTGGAGACTGTTCAAATCAAGAAGTATATATATATATATATATATATATATATATATATATATATATATATATATATATATATATATATATATATATATATATATATATATATATATATATATATATATACATATACTGTTAGGAATAAAGTGTAATGGTTTTGATATGCCAAATATGTATTTGTAGAACCCCCAATTTTATTTTATAGGTCTAGTAGAGTCTTAGACCATGATCGGGAAATTATTTAAGTTGCAAAAGAGAAAAACAGAGGAAGATGCATGAAAATAGAAGAACAAGATATAAAGCCTAAAATCAAGAATTTGTCTGGAGAAAATGACAAATTGAAGAAGAAGATGAATAACATGAATTTCACGTCGCTACAACTCAATAAGATATCCCAGAAGAATTTTCGTTGAAGAAAATTAAGATTGGAAGATTGCATGAATTTGACTTGGAGATCAAGCATCTATGGAAAGAAAGGAGTACATCAAAGAAGATTGGAAATTTAACTAATATACCGTACGGACGAAGTGGAAGATGCCTGATGTATTATGTGAAATGGCTCAAGTTTGAATCTCACCATCAACAATTTTACAAGGTAAAATTTGAGAAGCCAAAATTAATTAAGTCTGATGGAGTAGGGTGCTAGTTTGGCTTTGGGCGTAATTACATGAAGCAATTGCACTTGGGAGCCGATTTCAAATCAATTCAGAGCCGGGTGCTAGTTTCACATGGGAATCAATTCAAGTTGGAAGCCAATGTGCGTAATTACATGTGGCAATTGAGAAGCAATTGCACTTGGGAGCCGATTTCAAATCAATTCAGAGCCGGGTGCTAGTTTCACATGGGAATCAATTCAAGTTGGGAGCCAATGTAAAATTAAAATTGTGAGCCAATTCAAGTTGTAGTATGGGATGCATCAATTCAAGTTGGGAGCCAATGTAAAATTAAAATTGTGAGCCAATTCAAGTTGTAGTATGGGATGCATCAATTCAAGTTGGGAGCCAATGTAAAATTAAAATTGTGAGCCAATTCAAGTTGTAGTATGGGATGCAATTTCAAATTGGGGAAGACATTGAGATCAAATTGAAATTGGGGACTGATTCAAAGAAGACATTGAGATCAAATTGAATTGCGATGGAATTCAATACCAGGAGAAGTCTGGGAGCCAATTTTGAAGCACCAGGAGTAGATTGGGAGCCAATTACAAGTCAAAGTCAATTAGGTGCCAATTACAAAGGAGAAATTCAAATTGGGACCGATTCAAAGAAGACATTGAGATCAAATTGAATTGCGATGGAATTCAATACCAGGAGAAGTCTGGGAGCCAATTTCGAAGTCAAAGTCAAATGATTCAAATTGGGAAGCAATTGAAGCACCAGGAGTAGATTGGGAGCCAATTACAAGTCAAAGTCAATTGGGTGCCAATTACAAAGGAGAAATTCAAATGGGGAGGAAGTTCAAAGCCAGTTTGGAGTCTGAGAACACCCAGACGTGAGAATGAAGAAGATGAAAAAAAACTTACAGTGAAAATATTTTCACAAAGAAAAATACTAGTCTAACTAGTATGGGCTTAAATTGAAGAATATTTTTGAAGTATTTAAATTCCAATAACCACTTCAAAGCTGATCAGAGAAGCCATTCTACACAAAACTGAGACCCAGATATTTCTAAGAAACATGAGAAAACCAGAGGAATATCAGATGAAGTTTGGGAACTCATTTGCATGAAGTTGAAGCTCTACCAATGGCTAGCTTATCTCTTCTGACATTTTGCCAGAAGATAAGATAAGATCTCTGACAAAAGATACAAGAATTCAAAAATAAGATCGTCTCTTTCCAACGGGAAAATTCTCATTACCAGCTATAAAATGATGAAGATATGAAGACTTGAAGATAGGGGAACGAATACGAACAAAGAGATAAAAAGAGCAAAGAGCAAAAATCTCATTTGGTAGTGAGAAAAGTGTGAGAAAAGTGTGAGAAAAGTGAGAAAGAACGCTGAGAGTTTAAAGAGAAATATTCAGAGAGTTCTTGAACAGAGCAAAACAGAGCATAAATATCAAGTGCTTTACTTGATATACTCAAAGAGAGAAAACACTCAGAGCGTTGCTGCAGGAAGTTGTTGTGTGCAAATTTTGTGGATGAAGCAACAATTGAAGGATTGCGGAGTTAATTGTGATGACGTTAGTATTTATTGTGATAATACTAGTGCAATCGCTATCACTCACAATCCGGTGCTTCACTCAAGAACCAAACATATCGACATTCGACATCACTTCATAAGGGATCACGTTGAAAAGAAAAATCTAAAGATCGAATATATCCCTACGGAAAACCAAGTTGCTGATATTCTCATGAAGTCTTTATGCGAAACGAGATTTTCAACCTTAAGGCACGAGTTGGGAATGACCGAAATGAGCTAAGTATCGCTGGACTTAATCTCTCTATTTAATTTGATACTTGTGCTCAAAATAAAATATTTTATGTGAATAAATTGTTTTATGTGACTATATGCATATGTTTATTCGAAATTTTTATGTAATAAAATTGCAATATGTGTTAGGAATTTAATTATGTATTTGCATGTGTTATTTAACGTGAAATCATATGCCATTCAAATTAATTTGATGAAATGTGCAATTCGTGATTATTTGACAATTTGTTTAAAATTGCATGATTCAATGTGTTATTTAGTCTGCGAATGATTGTTCATGTTTGTATAATTTGATTAATTTGTTTGCATGAACAATTTGCCTAAAAATTTTAATTTAATATGTTTATTGCATAATATATGTGTTTCGCGCATATGTGGTTTATGTGATATAATTTGATATAAAATGTTTTAGAAATCTGAGCTGAAAGTTAAATTTGTTAGTTTCTAAAATGTTTTAGAATCTGATTTGTGTGCTAATTATGTTAAGAGGTTTCTAAATATAAATTTGGAATATATGTGATAATTTTGTTAATTTCCAAAATGTGTTTAATTTGATTTGGAAAGTGCCGTGTATGTGATTAAATATATTGTTATGTGTGATTGATTATTTATGGTTGATTTATGCTACTAACGAGATGTTTGAATGTGATTATATTTGTGGTATACGTTTTTGAGAAGGAAATCAGGAGATAAAGGAGGAAAATCAGAGTTTAATTGGATATCAAACCTCCACCCATAAACTCATACCCTTTCTAAACCTCCACTCATCTTAAACCTCCCCCCATAATCCTCTCCTAAATCAAATCTTTCCAAACAGATTTACCCTCTCTCTCTCAAATTGGCACCCCCATACCTCCTCTCAGCTAAATAATATCAATCGTCTCCCACATAGCAATTAAAACCTAACCCCTCATTAAACTCTCCCCTCTAAACCGTTGCCCATCAAATCTCTTCCCATCCACCGCCATCTCGACCAATGAGAAACCTTGCCGCTATCCGTCACATCCCGTAAATCTTAAACGACGGCCAGAAAAATTAACTCTCCATCGGCAAGTGAGCCGATAGTCTTCCCTGACCGCCCTATATATTGGGAGATAGCCGAGCAATATATCTTGTGGAAGATTTTGTTTGTTTGAACTCTTTTGCAGGTGCAAGAAGGTGTCCAATGAATCACAGGAGAACGAGATGAGGAAGCCAACTCAGAGAACTTGGGAGAAGGTTCTCAAACAACCCCGAAGGGCAACGCGAACGGACGTACGAAGAAGAGAAGGAGAGACCCCAAGCAATCCTCTGATTTTAATATCAGAAGAAAAGGAGCATGAACCGGAGTCGCCACAAGTTCAAGCAGTACCAGAATCACCACCACGTGAACCTGGTTTTATATATGAAGAAGACAATGGTGACAAGAAACCGTCAACGGAACGAGACAAGGTGGAAGGGTCTGAGCCTCCATTTATGAAATTCTCACCAGTTGTTCAACCTAATCTGTATGCTGAAATTCTGAATATGAGTAATTTAGAATATCTCCATTATTTGAAACAACTGACGTTTGGACCGGTTCTACCCCCTCCTGATTCCGAAGGGTTCTACCAACCTCCACCACCTCCACCAGAGCCCCTTCCGAAGTTTCCACCAAGTCTACCAGCTCTTGCACCACTGCCACAAGAAGTTCCTGCTCCTCCACCGCCTCCTCAGCAGATGCCGATCAACCCGTTCATCCGTCCTCCTGTGGACTTTACTAGGTTTTTCAATCAAACCTACTCATCTTCAAGTTCAAACGGGTCAATGCTCGAGGAAGTGAGTCCAGTGATGACTCTGGACCAGGATACGCTCCACCGCCAGGAGGCTACGGGATAGGTTAAGACTCAGATGATTGCATGAGTACTGGTTTCTCTGCCTGCTGAAAGTGTTCTGTTATCTCTCTCTCTCTCTCTCCTTCTCCCTAAGAAGGAGATAAATAAAAATTATGGATGTTTTTGCTTCTGGTTCTCTCTATCTCTCTCTCCTAAAAATAAAAAATCCCTAAGATTTATAAAAAGAACAAAAGTCTCGTAGCCAAAAAGATACACGAAAAATATATGAATAAAAACAAAAAAAAGGAATAAAAAGAAATTAAAAAATATATTATGGCTACAAGAAGGGATAAAAGAAGAAAAGATTAAGAGGAGAAGTGTTAGTACGAGAAGAATTAAGAGGAGAAGTGTCAGAAGAAGTAAGAAGAGATCTACCAGTTGAAGTTGTAGTAGAAGTTGCTACTGAGAGTAGACAACAAATCACAGAGGATTTATCCAGTGTATTGCCAGTACACAATACCGAGTCTACCATGCCTATCATGGACCCTGATCTAGAAAATGAAGATATATTTGCAGACAACTACACGAGAACATAAGTCTTAGAAGAAGAGATTGGTGATCTCAATCAAGAGGTCGAATCACCTGAAGAAGAAGAAAGGATGCAACTCGTTGATACACCCGTTCTCACAGATCCGAGAAGGAGTCCATTCGGATCTCCTCAAAATATTGTGCAGACAAGTGATCAAGAAGATGGAATTTTTACATCTTTATTTGCCAAAGTTGCCGAATCCGGTGATGTTGTTTGTCAAACTATTGGAGAAAAGTTGATTGAACAAAATCAAAAGATGGATCAACAACACACGGATACACGAGTCAATCTGAAGGAATTAATGGAGTATCAAAATATTTTGAAGACCCAGATTGACAAAGCTGAAAGGATCTTGAAAGGAGAAGTGGCAAAAGGATTACTTGAAGTGATTCAACTCCTGAAGAAGGAACGTGAAGCAGCTGAAAAGATTCACAACGAACGTCACTTGCGACAAGTCAAGGCGATTCAAGATCAAAAAAGCCGAATCAACAAACTTGAAGTTGAACTCACAGTTCCAACAAACAAGCTGGACAACGTACAAACTGTTTCTATTGAAACACACAATAGTGTTGAAACTGTGAAGACAAACCAAGACCGAGATTGTAAAACCCTTGCATTTTTGGTTGATAACGCCAAAAGGGGGGAAGAAATTCTCAGTCACTTGGCTTTGCAACAACAAGAATTTATTCTTGGAAGCCAACAACAGCCAGTAATATCGACCCAAGGTCGAGGCCGAAGCCGCGGACAATCCTCACAAGGATCATCTCATATTGGTTTTGCTCAGTTCGCGAGTCCTAGTCTTGGTACGAGTACATCGAAAGTTGCTGAAACTCATGGCTGGTTTGAATGCTCTAAAGGTCCCGCCACTCAGACAACAATATGGACTAAGGAAAATCTACCAAGAATGATCAAAAAATTGCCTGCAGCCGATCAAGCCCAATGGATCTCGGACAAAAATAAAGAAGAAAAAGGCAAAAGGAAAAGAACCGAGATGTGGTATGAACTAAGAGATTTCACTGGAAATATGGGCATGAATCTTGGAGAAGAAAGAAGTTTCGAAGAATGTGTTTTATGGTGGGAAGCTGGAGTTCTTCAAGACAACAATATTAAAGAAGCTTTTGGATATTACATGGCCGGGCAAGTTACAAAGAGATTTCAGAATGCGAAGTTCAAAGATGATTTCTTCAAGCTCAGAGAACATGTCAAGGAAATTTTGAAGAAAGACATTGGAGTGAAGAAACCCAGAAGGTAATCTGAAAAATCTCTTAAGCTGATGTTTTCGCTATTTTCGAACCTCTATTGCGTTTTTCTCTAAATGTTTTGAAATATATCAATAATAATTTCCCATGGTCTATTTTGAGTTTAGTATTTTATTTGCTTGTTGTAATTAGACCTTCGTGAATTAAAAAAGACAAGGAATGTCAAAACACACATAAAAATTAAAAAAAAATGATGATAAAATAATTAAAGATGCGTTTAGGAGCTTGTCTAAAAATTAATTCACAAGTTTTCTTTTGATTGTGTGTAGAAAACCATCTGTTAAACTCATCTTGGCTTTGTCAAATAAAATTGAGCAAAATGATTATTTTTCAAAGACTTAAAGCCGATGACTGAGTATAGGTTTTGGCATTATCAAAAGGGGGGAAATTATTAGGAATAAAGTGTAATGGTTTTGATATGCCAAATATGTATTTGTAGAACCCCCAATTTTATTTTATAGGTCTAGTAGAGTCTTAGACCATGATTGGGAAATTATTTAAGTTGCAAAAGAGAAAAACAGAGGAAGATGCATGAAAATAGAAGAAGAAGATATAAAGCCTAAAATCAAGAATTTGTCTGGAGAAAATGACAAATTGAAGAAGAAGATGAATAACATGAATTTCACGTCGCTACTACTCAATAAGATATCCCAGAAGAATTTTCGTTGAAGAAAATTAAGATTGGAAGATTGCATGAATTTGACTTGGAGATCAAGCATCTATGGAAAGAAAGGAGTACATCAAAGAAGATTCGAAATTTAACAAATATACCGTACGGACGAAGTGGAAGATGCCTGATGTATTATGTGAAATGGCTCAAGTTCGAATCTCACTATCAACAAATTTACAAGGTAAAATTTGAGAAGCCAAAACTAATGCTAGTTTGGCTGGAATTGGGTGCTAAAGCCAGTTTGAAGGCTGAGAGTGAATTGGGAGGAAGTTCGAAGTTCAAAGCCAATTTGAAGGCTGAGTCTCTTTCCAATGGGTAAAACAGAGCATAAATATCAAATGCTTTACTTGATATACTCAAAGAGAGAAAACACTCAGACCTGCGCATCATTGAAGATCCTCTACAGAATTTGGAAGCAAGACAAAACTTGTTTTGAAGCAAAACAAGAGAAGGGAGGAAAGTAGATCCTGGATTGTCACACGGAGCTGTGAGATCCGAAGCAGCAGTGTCGGAGGCACTGGGCGTGATTAGTGCGGGCTTTGTGATCAAAGCACTAGATCACGGGATACGTTTCTGATTAGTGCGGGCTTTGTGATCAAAGCACTAGATCACGGGATACGTTTCTACCGGAGTGTGGAAGACGAGGGGAAAGTAACGCGGAGTCGTGAAATCCTGGGATAGTAGCGCAGCGACGTGAAACCCGAAGCAGCAGTGTGGTGTCACTGGGTGTGATTAGTGCGGGCTTGGTGATCAAAGCACTAGATCACGGGAATTCATTGTATCTTGCAACCAAGAAGTGGTGGATATAGTGAATTGCTCTTGGAAATAAGAGCAAGTGGAGTAGGAGGATTACACCACCTCCGAACCACTATAATTGTCTTGTGTTCTTTACTGCTTTCTTTACTTGCTTCACACGAGATATAACTCACACAATCTCACACACACTTTATCTTTATTTAATTCCGCTGTGCACCATACTCTAACAATCTAGTTAAGAGTTTTGGTTTATCTCTGGCTTAGCAATTGTTGTGCTGTGCGAAAAAGTTTGAAAGTCTATTCACCCCCCCCCCCCCCCCTCTAGACTTTCACCTTACCTATTTTGGGACCAACATATACGTTCGGAAGTTAGGGTTGCATTGATTGAAATCGCAACACTCTATACTAAACAGAATACACATCTCTGGTTGTTATGCCTCTTCTCAAGATAATATGTTCATGGTGATTACGAAGATGAACTTGAGAAGAATCTACATTGCTTAAACAATTGGACGCGAAGATCACTCAGTTGTGGGAACAACGTGGGACTATGTCATTGAAGCGGACTGCATCAGAGTTAGCTCTCCAATTGAAGGGATTTCATTGGACTTCTGAATGCGTGGCTCTTTGACTTCAACAATCCACTAAACCTTTGTAGACTGGGTACTGACCTTGTGTGGGGCACTTGGGTGAGATTGGACGCATCGGTGATCGTCCCCCAGATGTAGATACACGCTGTATCGAACTGGGTAAACAAACATATGTGTTGATTTACTTTCTACCTTAGTCTTCCGCATTACGCAATATCTGTCTATCTATTTGTATGACTGTTTGATCGAGAATCTGAGTTAGTCAGTCCACTATTCAGTTTGCAAGAAAGTAAATCGACAATCCTAGATTAAGAGAATATGCAAAATTACAGTTGATAATGGTTGGTTTCGTTACTTGTTTGAGTCTCGTACATTTTGGGCATCTCCATAATCTCATGATGAGTTTATGTCGGGATTGGTTAGGACAACGTCTCAATCAGAGTCTTAAAATAGTTTTTTTTGGTAGTTTCTCTATTGGTCATTCCAATTTGGTTGAGTTTTTGGTGCATTTTGACAGTGCTATTGGTGCACAAAGACATGCACAAGCAAAATTGACTGCTGACTCTGAATCTTGTTTTCCTGTTTTGAAGACACCATTGGCGTTGGAGAAACATGCAATGGATATCTATACCATTTCTGTATTTTATGATGTGCAAGTAGAGATTTGTGAAGGTTGCTTTTCTTGTCGAGTGGTGTCTTTGTGTGATTGTGTTGGTAAGGTGTGTTATGGGATAAAAGATGGTGACAAGCGGGCATGATGTGTGGAGTTTTTGTTGTCTGACTACACTGCTACTTGTTCTGCAAGATGTTTGAGCAAACGGGGTTGGTGTGTAGGCATATTTATTTTGTGTTTAAAGATCGTGGACTTGAGGGGATTCCTTCTAGGTGTTTGGTGTCTCGGTGGACAAAGGGTGCTTGTTTGAAGCCAATATTTGATATTGATGATACGGTTGTTGATCAATCGACTAAAGTGAATAATGCTAGGGTGCTTACTAATCTAATATGGTCTGAAATATATGCTTGCGTTGGATTGGCTGATGGTAATTTAGAACGGTTGGCACATCTAAGACGTGTTATTTGTGAGCAAAGGCAGTTTTTTCTCAAAGACGGGTGTGAGGATGACAATGGGGTGGCTGGTTGCAGCAAGGAAAGTGTGATTAAATCATTTTGTGGTGATGTGTCTCAGGGGTCAACAGTGGAAGTGCGTGATCCAATCAAAGCTAAGAACAAGGGCAACGGGAAGCGGCTGAAGAGTGCAAGGGAGAAAGCTGCGAATAAGTGTGTAAAGCAATCAAGGAAATGCCATACTTGTGAGTTGTGACGAATATGGTCATAATTGTAAGACGTGCCCATTAAATGGCTAGAGTTGTGTTTGCTTTCTTAGTTGATTTGTATTGTGGAATTTGATGTTTTTACAGTTGTGTAGGCGTTTTATAACATAGAATTAGGATTTTTGAAACATTTTTGGATTTGTGCATTTTATAATAGATCATGGTGCATTTTGACACACATCGTGGTGCGTTATATTACGCATTTTTTTACATACCGTTGCTGTTTTTTTAGTGTATTTTATTCGGGTGATTGGTGTATTTTACAGGTGTGCAGACTTATGCATTTGTAATAGATCATGGTGTGTTTTGACACACAGCATGGTGCGTTATATTACACATATTTTTACCTACTGTTGCTGTATTTTTTGTGTATTTCACCTTACATTCATGGTGTTGAATGTAGTGTATATATTCATTCAGAAATGGTGTATTTATGTTTTATTCTGTGTTATAAAACATCACTTGAATACAATAAATAACAATGGCTTGTGTTTTATTTGTGTGATTGGTGTATTTTACAGGTGTGTAGACATTTTATAACACAGAACCAGATTTTTGAAATATGTTTGGACTTGTGCATTTTATAATAGATCATGGTGCGTTTTACTATATCATATGGTGCATTGTTATAACTCAAGAAATAGATATAAAGAGGTCACATTATTTGTCTGACATCACAAACTACTAGGGTTAAGTGTTATCACAAAAAACATAGAAGTCAGCAATTCTCATGCGGTTAAAAGTCATCACAAAAAAATCTTTCAAGTCAGCCATTCACATTGTCTTTCTTCCACATTAACTTTTTGCTCAAACCCGGAACTCTGCTGCTTGTTGAATGTTCCTATGTTTGTGGTCATTTAAGTCTGACATGATTAGGGCAGCCATGTATCGCACTCGTAGCTTGTTCAACTGCTCTTTGTTGTTCTTCTCAAGTCCACACTACCATTGCTCCTGTGTTTGCCCTCGGAAAGTCTCCAAATGGCGCATGAGAAAGATCCCACAATCCACCTTGTTTTGTGCATCTCTCCAAGGCATTTTCATTCTCTTAGATTTGACCTTATTCACTTTCTCAGCCTTGTATGAGGATTTCAAGAACCTTGATAAGAAGTTTTGCTGCATCAAGTAATACAAATCTGAGTGTTTTTGTGTGTAGTTGTGCATTAAATATATGTAACCAGTCAGGGTTTAGTGTGTTACCATATTTCCAAGCACATTTCCATACTTGTTGTCTTTCTTTACATTGACGGAAGAGTTGTTAATAATGTCAAACATTTCCATTATTGGGCTAATGGAAAGCAGGTAGTAGTGGTTGGATGACACAATTGGAAACAAAAACTGTTATAGCAAAAAGATATGATTTAGGGTTGTTGGTATTAATCTAAGGCTGGTTAGTAATGCAAGACAAATAGCTAAATAATAGAATGCACCAAATGTCTAAAGTCAAAATTCAACTAGTATGAAAATATAAAGCACTTAATATGTATATTAATATCTTACGTATAGAACGTTATTTCACCTAATGTCGGCTGCAATGGCTTTGTCTTTGAGGTACTTTGATCTGAATCTTGCAAATCTAACATCCTCATCTCCTTGTGGGTTCACAACTGTGTACAGCTGCAAATTGTAATGGTATTTTTGTTAGAACTTTAAGCTTGTTAAATTTGAAGTTAGCTTTATATTTTTCACTCATAGTTGTCCATAATGAAGCAATGAAGTTTGTACATCCCCTTTCTGACTCAAGCATGTTGATTATGGCTGACCAAGCATCAATTATAGAGGCTAGAATCTCTGCATCTGGCCTCATTCACAACATATCTTTCCAGTAGATGACCCTTTAGCAGGTTGATCAGCTTCGTTAACATCCTGGTAGTCACGTGCAATATAACTCACATTTGTCCAGCCTCTGTTTGGTCCATCTTGTGACAATCCTAGGCTGAAAGAGGGTATATCATTTAGGAAATTCCTCTTGTTTACTGCACGTGCAATTTCATCAATAGCTTTCAGGAACTCAGGGTCACTCCAGTAGGCGTCTTCTCCTTGAGTAAATGTCAATTGTCCATCTTCTTGTGCTTTGAATCCTAGCATTTGTCTAGCAGATTCAAACATTTGCTTGAATGTATCATGTTCCAAAACTGCTGCAGGTGCATTTTTAATCAGTCTTGATATTCTCAGTAAACTTGTTGCAATTGTCCTTGTGTCGCTAGTAATCTCATCAACAAACTCCTGTGTATGCACCAGAAGGATATAATATAGACATACCAATGTATATCGAAATATGCACTAAATACTTCTAAAAAGCACACCATTAGGGTAACTCATTTTATCAGACAAACTGATATTATTGTAAGATACACAACAGTCTATAGGTATAAAAACACTAAAAGAGATATAAGGAATACACCATGAATATGTTTCAAGTGGTCTGTTTACCTGTAATGCAGTGGGAAGTGGTGCATTATTTTCATTAGTCAGTGGTTGGGGTAGAACATCAGAATTTCTTCCTGGGGTGGCTTCCTTCATTGCATGGTGTGCTCTCCAATGGCAAGGTATCTTCAACACGGCCATATCCAAAGCTTCCGGATTTTATCTCATCCTGTTGTCGTTGACGGAGCAGCTTAAACGTCCAGTTCTTCATGGCAGGGAAGCTTCTTGGGACAGTCCTCCGGTAGAGCACCAAACGGTCAACATAGAATATCTGCACTTTGGATTTTAGATTATTAATAGATCGGTGGGTAATAAATTAAATGCATATTGCTGGTAGTTTATTTACCGTCAGGAAAACAATTGGTCCTCCATATCTCCCATCAGCACCGACCAGCCATGCTTGCTTGCTGGTATGATTGAGTTGATGAGAATTCTACACCAATTTAGTTTCTTGATATTGTCAACATTATGAAGGTTGTCAATGTAGCTTTGGTTGACATAACCATTGACTTGGGGCTCAACCTATACACTCATAACAAGTAGTGCAAAGTGCCTCTTAAACCAAGGGTCAGTAGCCTTTAGTGTCAGCATCTTCTCAGACATAACATGGGGGTGATGTGGCCGTCACTCTTTCTAAAGATTGTTCTCCAGTCAGTCAAGAGTTTAGATACTTCTTTGGATGCCCTCTTCGTGATTTCTATGCCTCCAATCGACAGCCCCAATGTGCCAGCAACATCCTTTTCTATGACGCAGAGTCGTTCACCAGTGGGTAGGTTCAATGTGTTGCTCCTAGCATCATAGTGTTGAACTAGCCACAGTCCCAACTTCATTGGTAGATTTGTAATATTCAGGTCAAGAATTCTTCCTATCCCAATATCATCTACGCATTGGCGTTGTCAATGGGTTTGTGCGGCAATTGTTTCGTTAATTGTGTGGGAAGGGGTCTTATCTTTAGGTCAGTTTCTACGTCTTCATTATCTAGTATGTCTGCATCATCACTTGAGCTGGACTCAACTTGATTTTGCGGCTCAGTATCTTCACTTTGTAGCTCTGTCTGTATTCTGTCAAGGAATGGCAGTGCTTGTTGCCTTCGTTGATGTTTTGGTGCTGGGGGTTCTTCTTGTTTTAATGCCTTCCTCTTGGTGTCTGCATGAAATAAGTGATATTAATCTAAAAATGATATAACTTTCAGTGTTGAAAATACACTAATACAGAATAAAAATGCACTGAGTACACAAATTAAACACTCATCATTGGTATTTGTAGTTTTTATATTACATATTCCAGAATACACCATTACTTATTGAAATATGCACTACATTCAACAACATGAATTCAAGGTAAAATACACTAAAAATACAGCAACAGTAGGTTAAAATACACCAATATCCAAATAAAACACACACCAATGTTGTTTACTGTATTCAAGTGGTGTAGTTCATAATACACCATTACTTATTGAAATATGCACTAGATTCAACATCATGAATGCAAGGTAAAATACACAAAAAATATAGCAACAGTAGGTTAAAATACACCAATATCCAAATAAAACACACACCAATATTGTTTACTGTATTCAAGTGGCATAGTTCATAATACACCATTACTTATTGAAATATGCATTACATTCAACATCATGAGTGCAAGGTAAAATACACAAAAAATACAGCAACATTAGGTTAAAATACACCAATATCCAAATAAAACACACACCAATGTTGTTTACTGTATTCAAGTGGCGTAGTTCAGAATACACCATTACGTATTTAGTATACACTGATCACCAAATAAAACACAGAAGAAGGTTTTTTGCTCTATTCCGAGTATATATTACAAAATACACTGACAGTTAACGAGGTATCAAATACAGGCATGTGTGAAATTGATTTGTGTGCTTAGAGACTGAGTTCATACCCCTGGGTGCTGGTTCTTTGCCTTTTTTCACCATTGTTGGGTTTCGCAGTCGAACGCGACTATGACACCCCGTAAATCAAAATGCTAATTGGGATTAATTAAGGAATTAATCCTAACCTTCCTTGGTAATTTCTTCCTAAAATCCTGAAATTTCATAGTCGAAGGACTAGAAATTGACTAGTCTTCTTGGTGTACCTTGTGCCTTGTGTGTTGTACCTCAATCCCTTATTCATCCAAACCTTAGTATGGGTAACTTGGTTTTTTCACTAATGAGAGGTGCTCATGTTTCCCTAGCAAGACCTCTTGCCTTCATTTCATACTAGCCAAAGTTCTAAAAACTCTCCAACCTCTCTCTAAAAGAATCCTAGCTTGCTCTCCAAGCCAAAAGGGAACTTCCAAGCTTTGCATAGTCTTCCACCAAGATTCCAACTTTCCAAAACTACAAGGCTAGGAATGGTAAGATCTATCCTTCCGTACCTTTTCCTTACAAGATTCCCCCATCTTTTCTCTAAATCTTTCTTCTACCTTGTGGGTTTTTGGAGTTTGCAGAAGATCTAGTGGTGGGTGAAGTGCTAGGTTGATCTAGAGGAGCTTTGGTCTTGCTTTAAGGTTGAAGAAGGTGTTCTTGGTCTACAAGAGGTAACCCATGCTACACAAAACCTATTTTCACTTGATAATAATGATTATTGGCTTCTATGTGACATTCTTGATGTGTTTGAGTGATTGATGCATGATCTTGTTATGATGCATTTTTAGATCTTGTATTTATGGTTCTTAAATGCTATTTTATGAGTTATTCATACGTTCAAGTCATATCTTTGTTGTGTGGAAGATTTGGGGTCATTTGGACTTGAACTTGGCCTAAAAAGTGATTTTTCGTGAATGCTGAAATTTTGGGTGCAGGGTGTACCCGCGGGTGGAGCCCTACCCGTGGTTCCCCCCGCGGGGAATATGTTTGGGATTGCGGGGATTTGTTCCCCGTGATCCCTTCTTCTAGGTATTTGATGTTTTAACCTCTCGTTGTTGAATTATTGAGCTTTTGGGAGTCTTCTTGATGTTTCGTATGTCTAGAACGATGAGTTAGGAATCCACGTTAGGATTTGGTGTCTTGAATCGTGCTTATGATCCAACCTTGTGATTCATTGGATTGATGTTGAGTCTTTGAGGTTCATTGGAACTATTTTGGTTTACCCGTTTGATATGCATGCTAGTTTGATATTGTAATGCTAGTGTGTGTGGTTTGTTCTTTCCTATTGAGGTTGGCAACTTGTGTTGACCATCGTTGGTGTTGGATTGTAATCCTTCCTTATTGAGTATGGTTTCATATCTTTGTTGTGATCCATTGATTGATTCCTGTGATGAAAACATGGGTATTGGCTGTACCTTGATTGCACGATTAAGGGTATGGGACCTTAATCTCCAAGGTACAGATGTGGTATCCGTTGTTGTACACACTTTGTGTGGAATCTAGGTGTTGTTGTATCTCTAGATTCTGTGTGTTTTGACTCTTATTGAGATGATGGATTGACGTGATGAGATGATTGAGCGGGTAAAGTGGATAGTGTGGGGACTTATGTGTGAACTGACCGGTAGTGAAGCTCCGGGTGGCCGTTTGGTTACTTGTGACTTGTGGGCAACATGGGAAAGTCATCCCCGTTGCCAGAGATAGTAACTAACCCTTTGAGCTTGAAATCTCAATAGGGGGTGTATACACTTAAGGTTACTAGATCTATTTCCATTGGGTTGCGGTCCTTGTCATTGCGATGACCCTATGCATGTGATACGGGTCGTTGCGATGATTACGCGATACATGATTGATGATTTGGATCCCTCCACACTGATCCACTATGAAACGAGCCGTAGCGCTGACTCCACGGTATATGACTTGGTGTGATAGTGTCCTATGTGGACTTGGAACTCGTTATGGTGTGAATCTTACCTTACATTGCTTAAGAGCATGTCTATTGTGAATCCTTCGTTGTGTGTCGCATGTTGTACCTTGTTGTTGAGCTTGTTGCTTGTGGTTCTATTGTCTTGTTGAGTATGTTAGTCTTTGACCTTTGTTGTGAGTGATTGATGATTCCATTGATGTTTCCTCTCTCGACTTTAAAATGATATATACTGTATTCCCAGTTTCAAACGCTTTTGATTATATCTATGTATATATTATGATACTTAACGCGTGTTGATGGGTTACCAGCATTATTCACTGACCGGGTGTTATCCGTTATCTTTTACAGGTTGAGTAGCTTTGGAGAGCGCGTTAGTGGCCTGTAGATAGATTAGATCACTTCCTTTAATAGTTGTTGAGGCCTGAGAGCCTAAGTAGTTGATTTGTTAGACTGTTTAGTGGTTAGTGTTTGCCTGTGCACCTATTGTTGTGTAGGTGTGGCATAACATCTCCCGGATTGGTGTAGTTAGCTTCCGCTTTTCTTATGTTAATGTTTAGACTGCATCTCTTTTCTAAGCTTTAATTGGTTTTAAAAGTTGTTGAAATTCGGGGGTGTTACAGTTGGTATCAGAGCCTAGGTTTGAGTCTAGGATGTTAAGAGTTGGACTTTAGGAACCTAGATTGGAACCTAGGTTAGTGCTTTCATGTGTAAGACCTTAAGAAGTTAAGCTCGAATCCTAAGTGTTTAAGTACCTAGGTCTTAGGAACCTTAAGACGCGCGGTGAGGTTGTGAGTTCTCTTATCTTTTCTGTTGTGTTTCATGTGCTTGTTCTTCTTTCTGTTGTGGGTTCTTTTTTAAGTTAAGGCACCGGGTAAGGGTGCGGGCTTCTAAGTTTCCTCCCGTCTTCGTGCTGTTTCTGTAGAAGTCAAGGATGGCACCATCAAGACGTCGTGCAAGGTCTTCAGAAGCGGCCACCAACGATCAGCTAGTTCAAAGCCTGCATCAGCTGACGTAGATCACCCAGACGCTGAGCAACGCCCTCCTCAACAACAGCCACCCTCCTCAGGATGGGAATCGGGACGTAGTACGCCAAGTATCAAGTCTTCGTCCCCCGATCTTCTCCGGTGAAGAAGATCTCGCGGTGCTGGAAGAGTGGATCCGGATGTTTGACAAGATCTTTGAAGTTGTGGACTGCCCGGAGGATTGCCAAGTGGAGTTATCTACGTTCTACCTTAGGCAAGAAGCGGACTTGCGGTGGATGCTTGAAAGGCCAGCTTGTAGACAATATCCGGGGTTTAGTTGGGAAAGCTTGAAGGATAAGCTTCGTGAGCGGTTCTATCCTGCTCATGTTAAGGCAGAAAAGTACGAGGAGTTTCTCCACCTTAAGCAAGTACCCATGTCGGTAATGGAGTACCATAAGAAGTTTTTGGAGTTAGCTCGTTTCGCCTCAGTTTTGGTACCTACGAGGAGAGTAAAGTTGAGAAGTTTGTAGCCGGACTCAACTTCGAGGCTAGGAAAGCCTTGACGGTGTCGAAGCCTAAGACTCTCAATGAGGCTTACCTTTGTGCAGCCGACCTCTATCGGGTGCAGCAAGTTCAGAAAGGAATCCGGGAGAGCCGTAAGAGGAATTTTGAAACAAGTGTTGCACCTGTAGTTATGAGTTTGTCAGTTACCGGTGTCGAACCATCTCGATGCCTTCAAAGGAACGACTCTAGGATTGATAAGACTCCTCAACCAATCCGGAACAACAAGGTTAAGGGAAAGCACTCCGTTTGCAAGAAGTGTGGAAGTGGCCACCCTGGCATGGACTGTCACGGGAAGCCGATATAGTGCTTTGCTTGTGGTAAGAAAGGTCACCGGTCCTTTGAGTGCGTGCCTAAGAGGAAAACTTCAGCAAGCCCGAAAGCAGCTGGTAGTGTGAGACCTCAGTCGGGAAGTAGGCTTCAAAGGGGAATCAACAGTGGACTCAGTGGAAGAAGCAGCCAGGACCCGTGTGCGAAGTCGAGACCTCGGCAAGGCAAGATCCACAGATGTAAGTCAGATGCAACCTGAGACCGATGAAGTAAGTTCTTATACCCTTTTGTTGCACCTCCCTTTGCCTCCGTGCCCTTCCTTGCGTGTTAGCTTCGGGTGTTAGCTAGTTTAAGAGTCATTTTTTACCTTGGTTTTGACTCAAAGCTTCTTGGGTTTTCAAGAGTTCTGGAGAAGTTTGGTATGGTACGGGTGTTCTTAGCTTGTGAAGCAGAAGAAACCGTTTGAAGTCAAAGAACCCTTGACCCTCTTTAATCTTTTTCCTCCTCCTAGACGAACCCAATCATCCTTTTTCCAAGTAATCCTTTTTCTTCCGAACCTTGTTCTTGTTTTCTTTCCTAACCATCTTGTGTAAGGCGACGGTGACTTCAGCTTTTAAAAGAAATCTGGCAAGGTCTGAGAGTTAAGTCGCGTCAGAATCAAAGAAAAGAACCTTAAGTTCGACAAAAGTGTAGTGATCAAGCGCCGAACAGACGTTTTCGCCCGAAGTAGGAAATCCCTAACCCTCTTGAAGCCGTTTTCCTCTCATTACCTTGACGGACCAAAAGCCTTTTTATTGGAAAATCCTTCCTATCTTTTCGAAACTCATTCCTGCTCCCTTCTTTAATTGACTCTGTACAAGGTAACAACCTCATTTTCCTAAGTTGTGACTTTGAAAATCTTGATTCCCTTTCTAATCAATGCTATCCTTGGACCTAAACCTAGAACTCTTCCGTTAGGAAATCCTTATCTATCCTTTTTAAACCTCGTTCTTGTATTCCCCGCTTCTAACGATTCTGTGCAAGGTGGCAACCTTGTTTCCTAAGTTGCAACTTTGATGACTTTGATCGTATTCCTATAACATGGTCCTCAAGTTTCTGAACCTAAACCTTTCACTCTGGTCTTTTCCTTTGAACCGTACTGTTCTTGCGAGCTTTCTTTTCCCTAAGTTATCTTTCTCCTTGCTACCATTCCTGCTTTGGACCTTTCATCCAGATCGAAATTTTTGAAGTTTTCAAGCGCTGCTTTGTAGAGAGTTGTGGGTGGTGTGTTAATGCAAGTGATAAGTTGGCAGCCTGCATCAAGTTAGCCCAAGAGCTAGGGAGAAGGACATCGTGCTCGTGTTTGGGAGCTGGCAGTAGTAGCCTTTGTCTGGAAATGGCGGATAAAGTTCAAGCAGATGCCGAGATCTAGTTGTGCAGTGTGAGAACCTTGCATCCTTTGGTTGGAGAAATCAGCGGTGATCTGTTGAAGACGCGATCCTTGTTCTTCGTTCTCGGGTAATCTAGCTTTAGTGTTCTCTTGGTGTTAGTTTTCGTTGTAGCTTGTTCCTTAGCTGAGACGTCTAGGTCTGGGTAGTCCGGTGGCTAGTGATGGGTAGAGAGTTGAGTATAAGGTAGAACTAGTTTTCCCTTCCGGTAATCTTCTATCTATCGCCTTATCTTTCTTTCTTGACTTACCTTTGTGAACCCTTAGCCTATTTCTAAGCCTACCAGTCTTATCACCGTAAATTGAAACATTGATTTCTTTAACTTTAGTTATTTGGTGGACACCTTTGTTCATTGCTTTCTCTTGTCACACCTTTGATCATTGCTATTCCTTTTGGTAACCCGTCGTGCCCAAGCTTCGGGGACGAAGCTTCTTGTTAAGGGGAGAGGATGTGACACCCCGTAAATCTAAATGCTAATTGGGATTAATTAAGGAATTAATCCTAGCCTTCCTTGGTAATTTCTTCCTAAAATCCTGAAATTTCATAGTCAAAGGACTAGAAATTGACTAGTCTTCTTGGTGTACCTTGTGCCTTGTGTGTTGTACCTCAATCCCTTATTCAGCCAAACCTTAGTAAGGGTAACTTGGTCTTTTCACTAATGATAGGTGCTCATGTTGCCCTAGCAAGACCTCTTGCCTTCATTCCATGCTAGCAAATGTTATAAAAACTCTCCAACCTCTCTCTAAAAGAATCCTAGCTTGCTCTCCAAGCCAAAAAGGGAACTTCCAAGCTTTGCATAGTCTTCCACCAAGATTCCAACTTTCCAACACTACAAGGCTAGGAATGGTAAGATCTATCATTCCCTACCTTCTCCTTACAAGATTCGCCATTCTTTTCTCTAAATCTTTCTTCTACCTTGTGGGTTTTAGGAGTTTGCAGAAGATCTAGTGGTGGGTGAAGTGCTAGGTTGATCTAGAGGAGCTTTGGTCTTGCTTTAAGGTTGAAGAAGGTGTTCTTGGTCTACAAGAGGTAACCCATGCTACACAAAACCTATTTTCACTTGATAATAATGATTATTAGCTTCTATGTGACATTCTTGATGTGTTTGAGTGATTGATGCATGATCTTGTGATGATGCATTTTTAGAGCTTGTATTTAGGGTTCTTGAATACTATTTTATGAGTTATTCATACGTTCAAGTCATATCTTTGTTGTGTGGAAGATTTGGGGTCATTTGGACTTGAACTTGGCCTAAAAAGTGATTTTTCGCGAATGCTGAAATTTTGGGTGCAGGGTGTACCCGCGGGTGGAGCCCTACCCGTGGTTCCCCCCGTGGGGAACATGTTTGGGATTGCGGGGATTTGTTCCCCGTGATCCCTTCTTCTTGGTATTTGATGTTTTGACCTCCCGTTGTTGAATTATTGAGCTTTTGTGAGTCTTCTTGATGTTTCGTATGTATAGAACGATGAGTTAGGAATCCACATTAGGATTTGGTGTCTTGAATCGTGCTTATGATCCAACCTTGTGATTCGTTGGATTGATGTGGAGTCTTTGTGGTTCATTGGAACTATTTTGGTTTACTCGTTTGATATGCATGCTAGTTTGATATTGTAATGCTAGTGTGTGTGGTTTGTTCTTTCCTATTGAGGTTGGCAACTTGTGTTGACCATCGTTGGTGTCGAATTGTAATCGTTCCTTGTTGAGTATGGTTTCATATCTTTGTTGTGATCCATTGATTGATTCCTGTGATGAAAACATGGGTATTGGTTGTACCTTGATTGCACGATTAAGGGTATGGGACCTTAATCTCCAAGGTACAGATGTGGTATCCGTTGTTGTACACACTTTGTGTGGAATCTAGGTGTTGTTGTATCTCTAGATTCTGTGTGTTTTGACTCTTGTTGAGATGATGGATTGACATGATGAGATGATTGAGCTGGTAAAGTGGACAGTGTGGGGACTTATGTGTGAACGGACTGGTAGTGAAGCTCCGGATGGCCGTTTGGTTACTTGTGACTTGTGGGCAACATGGGAAACTCATCCCCGTTGCCAGAGATAGTAACTAACCCGTTGAGCTTGGAATCTCAATAGGGGGTGTATACACTTAAGGTTACTAGATCTGTTTCCATTGGGCTGCGGCTCTTGTCATTGCGATGACACTATGCATGTGATCCGGGTTGTGGCGATGATTACGCGATACATGATTGATGATTTGGATCCCTCCACATTGATCCACTATGAAACGAGCCGTAGTGCTGACTCCATAGTATATGACTTGGTGTGATAGTGTCCTATGTGGACTTGGAACTCGTTATGGTGTGAATCTTACCTTACATTGCTTAAGAGCATGTCTATTGTGAATCCTTCGTTGTGTGTCGCATGTTGTACCTTGTTGTTGAGCTTGTTGCTTGTGGTTCTATTGTCTTGTTGAGTATGTTGGTCTTTGACCTTTGTTGTGAGTGATTTATGATTCCATTGATGTTTCCTCTCTCGGCTTTAAAATGATATATATTTTATTCCCAGTTTCAAACGCTTTTGATTATATCTATGTATATATTATGATACATAACGCGTGTTGATGGGTTACCAGCATTATTCGCTAACCGAGTGTTATCCCTTATCTTTTACAGGTTGAGTAGCTTTGGAGAGCGCGTTAGTGGCCTGTAGATAGATTAGATCTCTTCCTTTAATAGTTGTTGAGGCCTGAGAACCTAAGTAGTTGATTTGTTAGACTGTTTAGTGGTTAGTGTTTGCATGTGCACCTATTGTTGTGTAGGTGTGACATAACATCTCCCGGATTGGTGTAGTTAGCTTCCGCTTTTCTTAGGTTAATGTTTAGACTGCATCTCTTTTCTAAGCATTAATTAGTTTTAAAAGTTGTTGAAATTCGGGGGTGTTACAGTGACTGTGGTGTAGGGTTCGTGCTTCGCTCGCAACGCGATGGTGTATTCGACATTAAGTTCTTCGTCTGTGATGATGTGATCGTCGATGCAGTTGGCCGTCATTCGTGAAGCGGTGTGAAGACGTCGTCGTCGGTAAGAGGAGTGGAGTGGTTCTCTGTTTGCTTTGGGATTGTTAATGGACGTGACTTGTAGAAGGAGGAAGTATATAACGTTTGAATATAAAGTAATTTACAATTATGCCTCTATTTGCTGCGTTTTTCTTCAATAGTCGCGCCAATAAGTATCAATCTAGTACGTTAGATTTAAATGATCTAATGACCCTTATTTGACCACATGACCACACCTAATGGATAGGCCACATGTGATCACCCCTATATGTATATGTATATGTATATGTATATGTATATGTATATGTATATGTATATGTATATGTATATGTATATGTATATGTATATGTATATGTATATATATATATATATATATATATATATATATATATATATATATATTGTGAATATAAACATATAAAGAATAAAAATCAAAATATACAAGTATTTACATGAATATTATGAAACATATAGTAAAATTTGAAGTCGATCGATGAAAAATTTGTTTTGTTCATGTATTTAGGGAGAAAAACTTCTTAGATAAAGTTTAGAAGTTATGGAAAAAGTTCGTTGAGAAAGTTTATAAGTTAGGGATAAAAAGTTCGTGGAAAAAAATAAAATCAAAATCAAAATATTCAAGTAATAATGAAGTAAAAATAATATTATTTCGAATTTTTAGAGGAAGATTGTAAAGGTGAAGAGAGAGAAAAAAAAAATTGGTAGAGTTTGGGCATGCATGAAGAAAATATAGGATAATGAAGAAAAAAATAATTTTAATGAATTTATGTATAAGGTTGATAAAGTTTAAATAGGGAGAAAAAGTAGAATTTATTTTTTTTTTTTGAATGCTACTAGCTCTATTACATTGTAGTATCTGTTCATATACTTTCTCAACCTACTGAAACACAAAGAGCTAATAACGCCTCCACTGAGGCTCGAACTTACAACCTTCCAAATGGAAGTTTAAATAGAGAGAAATTAAAATTTTGAAATCTTGGGGTTGAGAGTTTGATTTCAACTATTTATATTTGAGAATGAAAAGTTTACAAAAATCTTACAATTAAAAAATCTACACACATTCATAACTTTTTTAATATTAGATTCTTTTAAAGACTCTTTAAAAGTCTTAATCAAATATTATCCGTCATTTAAAGACTCTTTAAAAATCTTAATTGAATACCGCATGACTTTTAAAAACTTTCTAAAAATTTAAATTGAATATCTTCAAACTTTTAAAATTCATAAAAATCTTTAAAAGTTTATGAAAGTTATGATTAAATACACCCATTATTCAAAAGAGTTTCGAAATCTACATGATTTTATTAATGTCCATGACGTATCTGGGTTATCTAATGCAATCTCCACTAATTTCATCCTGGTAACCAATACCCCTAGTTGAATTTATGTTTCAACATTATTCAAATTAAGCAAGTGAGCTTTATTTTCAATCCTCATAGAGACCCGTTGTATAGTAGTAACTCGAAATGGGTGAAGTTCCAACATATCATTTTTTTTTAAAAGAAAAGTTCCAACATATCATAAGTCCGGGCATCTTCAACTTAGAAAGAAAAGGAAAAAAAAAAGAAAGGAGAAAAAGTTAGAGGGGATGGGTTCCGAAAAGACTATTCTCTGTAGAGAAAAAGGGTCATGGACTCATGGTGTGTAGGAAAATGCGGGTAAATTTTATTGTGGACCATGATATATGTAGCAGCGTGGACCATAAAGTATGTATTATTCTAATTACAATTTAATTTTATTTGACAATATTGTTTTGTTTTTTTTTGTTTTGTTTTTAGTTTTATTTGTCACACACATTAGTTTCATTATGGCAATATCAAAGAATTATTTTAATTTTACTACAATTTTATTTGACAATATATATTATTGCATAAGCTCTATTTTTTAGTTTCATTTTCTATACACACTAGTTTTATTATAGTAATGCTGAAGTATTATTTTAATTGCACTTCAAGTTCATTTGAAAATATACATTATTGTATGTAGTCTTTGGATTTTAGTTTATTTTCCACGCACTAATTTCATTATAACAGTACTAAAGTATCATTTTAATTATACTACAGTATGTTTTGACAATATACATTATTGAATGAACTCTGTTTTTAGTTTCACTTTCCTCACGCACTAATTTTATTATAGCAACATTAAAGTATCATTTTAATTCTAATATAGTTTCATTTGACAACCATACTTTACACAATGTTGTGTGAACTATGATCCATTGTATAACAACTGGAACATGTATGCCTACCTTGGCCTGCACACAGTGGCGGATCCAGAAATCGTATTTAGTGTGGGGGCGAAAGATGAAAATTATCGAGATATTTTGAACAAAAATGAAACACTTAGAGACCGAGTTATAAATATTTTTCACTGGAGATGAAAAATCAAAATAAAAAAATATTTAAAATAAAATATAAAACATAATTAATTAGATAAAATAGTTTGGATGGAAAACACATTATAAATCACTTATGTCACTATTAATATTAAAAAATAAAAAATAATAAAAATAAAAAGAAATCACAATGTTACAAATAAAAAATCTGAGAAGAAGTCACAATTTAAAAATAAAATATTCAATTAGAATTCTCACAATTAAAAATAAAAAGTGCCAAAAACAATGGTCTTACACCTATACACACTTAACCTATGTTTAAATCTTGCTATATATATTATATATAGAAGAATGGGGCAGCTGCCCCTACTGTGACTCCGCCACAGCTTGCACATGCCATGGATGGTGGGGGACAGAAGTCTTCCCCCATCATTGAAAAAAATAAACAAATAAAAACAAAAACAATAGTTTTGCCTCAATGATTAAGAGACTCAAACAATTTTTATTTTATTTTATTTTATTTTATTTTATTTTAAAACTATTTGATTCAACGGTCATGAGGCAAAAATAACTTCTTCTTTTTTCTATATCTATATATAACCTAATTAAATTTGTTTGAATTTAATGTTTGAAAATTTATTATGTAATTCAAAAATTATTTTATTTATTTATTTAAATTTATTATGATTTAAAATTGAAAACTATAATTATAAAATTGAAATTAGAATTATAATAAATTAAATACAGTAATAGATGATATGGATGGATGAGTGGTGCCGCAAGATGGAGAGAAAATGATTGAAAGGTTGGAGATGTCCTAAGGAAGACCAAGTTAATGAGAAATGAAATGCACAAGTGCTTTTGAAGGCACAAGTTTGGAAAGAAATATCACTAGAGTTTACATACAAGTATAAGAGAGGGTTATTTAAACACCCCTAAATTAAGTACAAGTCAGAGTAACATAACTTAGGTTATTTAAACACCCCTAAATTAAGTACAAGTCAGAGTAACATAACTTAACAGTAATTAAGGGTCTGTTTGGAAACCCGGAAAATGACTTCTGAAAAATGAGTCATTTTTCAGAAGTCATTTTCCTTTCCTGTGTTTGGCTGCACAATGGAAAACTGTCTTTTGGTGTTTGGTTCATTTTCCAGAAAATGATGGAAAACTGTCTTTTGGTATTTGGTTCATTTTCCAGAAAATGAACAGAATGGCATACTTATTTTTATTAAACATTTTAATTATTATATACCGAATAATATATTTTTATTTTTGTTTGTAGAATATAACAATTTTTATTACAAATTATATGCAACATAAATTTTGATTGTATTTAATTCTAATGCCATTGCTCTCTATCTTTCTAGTACTAAAACTATTGACACAATATGACAATTTGAAATCACAATTACATGTTAGAAACAGCATAAACGCATAAATAATCAAGTCTTGAAAATTAAAGTCCACAAAGTGTTAGAATCCAATATAACAAGTACTATGATCCAACATAACCAATCCAAGTCTTAACATGCATGTTAACCAACAAAAAAGACATACATAATTTAATCCGTAGAAGAAATAAATTTCTCAATCCATTTCCTCTTCAAACTTGCATTCTTCGCATTGAAAATTCGCGCATGAACCTCATTTGTCATCAAGTATTCAAATACCTTACATAGGTCATCCTCATGAAAGTCATCACCTATGCTCATCACATCCGCAAACAACTGATTTTCATCAATACCGGTATTCAAAGATTTAATTGCCGTGGCAATGCTACCGAGCTGTTCAGCAATTTCATCCACCTTCAAGTCAAGTGTCTTTCGCTTCCGACCGGATCTTTGAGACGACGCAGTTGATGCAGATGTTTTTCCCTTACTAATTTATTCCTCAATGTTATCAGGCAGGATTTCATCAATGTTATCGGGCAATATCTCATCATGAGGACCATCTAAATTAACATCTACAAAATTAACACATAACCACAAATTAAGCAAAGCATGTTATTATATAATCAGTAAAAAAAAATACCAGAAACAAGTTCACGGTTTGGCATAAAAAAATAAAAACAAAAAAATTTGCAACTGTTTCGAAACCAATTGGTTTCCGCATCGGAAACCATTCACTGGTTTCCGATCGGAAACCAGTGACACTGGTTTCCGATACCAGTGACACTGGTCACTGGTTTCCAATCGGAAACCAGTGACTGGTTTTCCGCATCGGAAACCAGATCTGGTTTCCGATGCGGAAAACTAGACTCACTGGTTTCCCCAGCCATAATATTTGGAAAAAAAATTTAAAAAAATAAAAATAATATACCTTGTAGCTTTTCTAGTGTTGGTGAAGCTTTTGTGGATTGTTGGAAGAGATGTGTTGGTAGTTCTTTTGTTGAATGTTGAAGAAGCAGTGAAGGGAGAAGACGCGTGTCTACGGATGTTGATTGAAAGATGGAAAATGACTTCCACCAAAAAAAATGGGAAGTCATTTTCCGGATTTTAGCCCTCATTTTCCATTGACTAGAAGTCATTTTCCTTTGACTATTTCATTTTCAGCCTTCCCAAACACCAAAAACCTGGAAAATGACTTCCAGAAGTCATTTTCCGGGTTTCCAAACAGACCATAAATCATAAATAGGGATAGTAATTCCAATTTGATTGACGGATATCCACCTGAACCCATCACATATATACCTGATTTGTTTAAATAACAGTGGTGGTGGATTGAATGTGGGTTTTAAAAATTAAACACGCAATAGGTCAGGATTAGTTCAAATTTCATGTAAAACCCCACATGACCCACCGTTATATATATATATATATATATATATATATATATATATATATATATATATATATATATATAGGCTTCGAATCCGGTGCAACCCCTATGCTAGATGAGTTCATGAGACCTCATGATATCCATAGATTCATTTCCCATCAATGGTTGAGATTATAAGAGGTCCTCAAAGTAATTAAAGATTTATTGGAATCAAAGGGATTGAATAGTAATTGTAGTTAGTTGTCTAATTATGGATATAATTAGATTAGATTGGAAGATTAAGCATTATTCTAGGGATATTATGAAAGGAAATTGATATTTTGGATTCTTTTACCAACTGTGATGAAGATAAATATTGCGTGAAGAATTTTTGAGGTGAAAACAAAAGGGTGAGATTGCAGAATCAACCAAGAAACACATCAGAGCAATGGCTAGTAGCAGCACAGGTATTTGCATTTGCGAGTTTCAGCGTGTGCGTAAGCAGTATTTTTTTTTTGGGGGGGGGGGGGGGGGGGTGGGGGTGGGGGATTGGGGTTATTTGTTGAATGGACAAACTCAAAGTTAACGGATGTGTGTGCGTATAGTAGGGTTTGTTAAGAAGGTGCAACAACAACGACTAGAAAAAGCGTAGTTTTTAGTGGTCTGTCCGCTTGTGACAAGGGCGTAGAAGTGGTAGCGTGGGTGTATTTAAGCGTGAGCAAATAACCGGGAAGAGTAATCCGATTACTGTGAAAGTGAGCTAAGGTGGAGGGTGCGTAGACGAACATGAGTATGTGCATATTGTGTTGTAGCAAAGGTATTTGCATGGACGTGTGACGGTATGTGCATAGGTTGAATATGTAATGTCTGCATTCCCCCATGAATAAATCTTATCTCTGAATTCCATAGAACTGTAATTGCCCTAAATGTTTAATGGTGAAATGCGCGCGTGCGTTGTGGAATATATGGATGTGATTTTATTGGTTGTAGGATTTGATACAAATACCGTGGTCTGTGCGTGAACAGCGGTCTAGCGTGTGCGTAAGGGTGCATGTGTGTACCTAATGTACGCACCCCCCCCCCCCAGAAAAAGAATATTGGTTCTCCCTGTATTACATAAAACTGTAATCCCCACACTTGTTAAACGGTGGAATGCGCATGTATGTTGTTGAATAAATGGTTGTTGGGTTCAACGTTACTGTGATCCGATACAAAATACCATATGTCTGTGCGTGAATTGTTAGAGCATGTGCGTAAAGGCTGTGAGGTTTCAAATACATAAAAAAAAAAAAGATTCCAAAAATATAAGCGTAATATAGGACACATCCGTAATACGCAAATGTTCATGTAAAAAATCACAAATAAACACAACCATCCGGAAACAAACACCGACGAAACTAAGCAAAATAATTGAAGTGAGGCGACAATGTTAAAAGTTGTGTATAAATGACTAAATGTTATCTCTGAATTCCATAGAACTGTAATTGCCCTAAATGTTTAATGGTGAAATGCGCGCGTGCGTTGTGGAATATATGGATGTGGTTTTATTGGTTGTGGGATTTGATACAAATACCGCGGTCTGTGCGTGAACAGCGGCCTAGCGTGTGCGTAAGGGTGCATGTATGTACCTAATGCACGCACCCCCCCCCCCCCAAAGAATATTGGTTCTCCCTATATTACATAAAACTATAATCCCCACACTTGTTAAATGGTGGAATGCGCATGTATGTTGTTGAATAAATGGCTGTTGGGTTCAATGTTAGTGTGATCCGATACAAAACACCATATGTCTGTACGTGAATAGTGTGAGAACATGTGCGTAAATGTAAGCGGAATATAGGACACATCCGTAATACGCAATGTTCTTGTAAAAAAAATCACAAATAAACACAACCATCCGGAAGCAAACACCGACGAAACTAAGCAAAATAATTGAAGTGAGGCGACAATGTTAAAAGTTGTGTATAAACGAATGGGATTCTACGAACGGCAGCAATTGACCTCATAACACAGTAGACATTCGCGAAACGATGTGTATTGCTTTGGAACATAACAAATATCATACAAGTAAACGCGCAAAGCAAGCAAAGCATGTGCATCACCCCTACGGAGGCCACAATCCCATGAAGCGTAGGGCTGGCCAACATAACACTTCATGTGACGCATCGCACACACGCCACGATCTACTTTGTTCTTTGCATCACGCCATGGAAATCGAACCCTACGAGGGACCAATTTTGTGACCTTCAAAAACAAAGCAGTAACACCCACATCCTCAAAGAAAACGGGCAGCAAATCATGCTACAGAAATGGCATTACGTTAAACAAGCATACGTAATAAAATTGGATACTTAAAAATTAACCAAATATTGATTCAAAAGACGAACTAAAAAAGCACATGCAGTCACCACACATACCAGCGCCGTAGGGGTGTGCCCATATTTCTCACACACACAGACTACGCACATACCGATGACCTCCCACGCACGTGGTATTATTTAATACTACAACACATTTACAGTACACTGCATTAACCTACCTACACAAGTGCACACATCATACTTCAAAAAAGAAATTTAATTTAAAACCCATCAACAACAGATACTCAATGAAAGAAAAACGCATTACAAATCAAAAACAAAGACATAAACATTAAAACTACATTAGCATGACCATCCCACCACCCCTGAATACGCAGTATGCACCTACTACGGATTGTGTATGCACAAACCATAACATACATGCAAACAGACAACAAATACGCACAAACTGACTACAGTCTATGCACACACAAGAACATGAAGCCCCACACGCCATATACTGTTTAATGAAAGAATAAATTACCTTCACTAGAGCAGCAACATCATGTGGATGGACACCCCTTCGTGCATCAACTGCCTAAACCGACCAATAAAAAAAATAAAGAGACATTTTAGGACACTCGCACACCGAAACGAACATAAACAGCGAAGGGAAAGTAGAGCAAAAATACGTGCGGAACGTATGGACCAACCACCTCGCCACGACCAAACCCACCCATTCCTAACCAGCACACACACATTAAAGATAACCCCCCGAAAGCCCAGTCCATTTAGCCTAAGTTGCACATGGTGGCTTACATCTATGCACAAACCAAGAACCCACACATATGAAGCCAAGCAATTCCGTTAACCACCCGACGCACAGGCCACAACCCAAACCCGCACAGGCATACAGAAGAAAACCCCACAATGCCAAGTCCATTTAGCCTAATTTGCACACGGTGCCGCACATCTATGCACAAACCAGAGACCCACATGTATGAAACATTGCACAACTTTTAACACCCCCAAAGGAAAATCTATTTAGCCTAAGTTGCAGACGGTGCACAAACCAAAAATGGAATTAACTCTTC